>NC_090883.1:42327876-42330376 GCF_036669925.1 Montipora capricornis
TTACCCGAGAAGACTAGAGAGTCTAACCATTTGCAGATAAAATTACAAAGGCAACACTTTCTCCTCAGTTATTTAAAAACCCTGAGTGTTGGTCCGGCCGGAGTTGAACTCACGACCTCCCGCGTGACAGCCCGGTGCTTAACCAACTGAGTCACCGGTGAGCGGCCCAAAGAGGACCGCAAACATGCTCACTAAAATCCGTGCTACACGTGCAGCACGATTATATTGTTTTGTGGCGTTGTCGTAGTCGTAGCCGTCGTCGTTTCTTAAACTCCATAATGAAGCTCTCATGCCAAGTGGAAGCTAATCGTTTTTGTGGTTTTCGGTCGCATTTGTCAACAGAAATCCGGACAAAAAGAGGTTCTGTAAACCGTAGTCATCATTAAAGAAACTAATGCGTGTCTTACTTACCTTTCATGTTTCACAGGATCAGCTGGACAGATTTCCCGATGATCGCGTTTTGCTGGAAACACTTGGAGAACTGTAAGGGTGCTTGGATTAGCCTCTTTCTCTAAAATATGCTAAGGATGTAGCGTGGTGATGCCGAAACCAAACCCCTTAATTAAGGTCATTTACAATAGACGCAAGAAATTAGTCCATTCGTAACGTTAAACAAATATATACTGCGGGCGTCAGACGCTGGAAAACATGTTGGAGCAAGTCACAGTTGTTGTTGTTGTTGTTGTTGTTGGTTATGTTCTCTGACTGGCTGAGGGAGTGTTGCAAGATTTTTAAGCCATTCACTAAGTAAGAAACATGGGGTTTAAGGCATATGTAGGCAATTACGTCCTATTATCCCGTATCACCATATTTGGGAATATACAATTCACTTTAGGCAAAAGCGAAAACCAGTTGAAAACAATTTGTGCTCTATTGAGCTAGAGTGAAAGATATACCCTATACAGTGGGAGCTTATGGCTTAAAATCAATCTTCGAGCTAGGTATTTATCTGATATTAAGCTAGTTGCTTGCATCGGCAGTTGGTGAAGAGACAACTGGAAAAGTTCGCCCGTTGCCTAGCAACTAGAGTATCGTCTTTTTGATGGAAAGTTTGCACCATTACCATTTATTAAAAGCGATTATTATTATTATTATTATTATTATTATTATTATTATTATTTGTTTCACTCCTCCAACGTGACCGTCGTGACGTCATGCTGTTTTGTCTGTACTAATGTGTTTTGCTTTTGCAGAGTATTGTTATATTGCGTGGGAAGATCACGGCTCGAGGGTTTTTTTTTTATAATTTGGGACATTTAATTGAAAACCGCTTCTGTTATTTCTTGTTGAAACTTTTAATGTACATATATTGATGAAATATCGGGATTTTTCTTATTCCTAAAATTTGATCTCTTCGTCGCACAAACTAAAGTGCTAGTTTTACCTTTCACCTGTGAGGGTATTGATGTCGTTACAGACAAGTCAGCCAATAATATTTTGTGCATCATATTCACGCGCAAAGTTGTGCGGCCTTTGGTGTTATTAATGAAAATTTAATTTTCAAACAGTTTAAAATTTGCCTTTTAGTTATAATCCTTGTCATATTAATTTCAACATTTTCGATTACGGCCGCGGCCTCTGTTAAGGTGCTTTTTAAAATGAATAAAAACACTGAGATGTCTCATTTTGATTTTTATTATCGATTATTATGGACATTTTATCATCAGCCGGCGTGGATACGAATTAATATCTTCTCGCACTGACATAATATCTTGCATCAGCATTCGAGGATAAAATTTGTATCCCCGCGCGGTTATGTAATATCCTCTATTAGTATATGCTAAAACAGTGGATAGCGTTTAACGCGCGCGCTGATTGGCCACTCAAACTCCGGATATCCTTTGTTATTATTCAACACATTGTGCCACAATGTCGGACATTGTCTAAATATAGTCATAGTTTGCTCAATATTCGTCGGGCGTACTCAACAGATATACTGCGATATACGTAATTTTGTGTGTCGCGGATAAAAATGGTAGTTTTTCCAGCTTTTTTTCCAATGAACGTAGAAAATTGTGCTTTGTCTACGGCCTCATCGGCTAAGTATCACGTGGTATTCCGCGCGATTTCGCAGGATAATTGTTAACTATTCACCTCCGTGCAATTCGCGCGGAATTCGCGCACGAAAATGTCGTAATCTTTGCAGGAATAAATGAGTTAAAATCATCTTTTTGTGCTGTATTATCTCACTGTTTTAGTATATACTTTTGCGGCTCGGTAAATATCCACCACTAGCCACCTCCACTTCGGTGAATAGTTGATTGTTAGTCCCTGATATATGAAATTTGTTGTAATCTCTCTTCAGCTACACCAGAATTACGAGATACGACAAAGGACTGGCTATTTATCTAAAGTAAGTTGTTGAAGCTTTGAGGATAAATCTCACTCTTGGGTAGTCGTTTCAAGTGTCAGCTTAATCCGTTTAGGGCCAGTGCGCTGGGTAAGGGCAAAATGATGATCAGTAAAACGAGTTTTTACGTTTTAAGGATCGCGTTTGTTT
>NC_090883.1:42335376-42337876 GCF_036669925.1 Montipora capricornis
GCAGACATGAACTCGGAAATGGCCTATTATAGGAATAACAAGGGAGCTCCGCTTTTAGGCTTGGCTAAATCTATAGATTAAGTTATGTGATTATTTATTTGTCGATGGTCGGTTGCTCTCATGTGAGTTTTTGCATTACTGATTTCTTGGAATGAGAGGTTATCATGCACCTATGTTCAGTGCCCTGGATCAGTGGCTTGTAGCATACCAAGATAGTTCGGCGTTCAGTCTGTTTTCCACGGACAGAACGGAAAGCGTGGGTGAACCTGCAGCCGTTTTCAAGCGCGGGAAAAGAAAGTTTTTAAGTTTAAGAGGCGGCGACGGCCGGGCCGCGGCTATGACAACGCCACAAAACAACGTTATCAATTGTTTAAAAAAGAAAAGCGATCATTGTCATTGGTACGACACCGCTTGGTGAATTTTGTTACATATGTAAGAAACTGATCGTGAAGTTCGTTGTTAAGTGAAACGCTTTGTTTCTCCTCTCTCCAGATTCCTCTTTATGCCGAATATGACCGTCCAAAGCTTCTGACGTTTTTGCGAAACAGCAACTACTACCCTCTGCAAAAGGTAGATCAGATTTGCACAAAATTCGTTTCCTTATTACCTTGACTTGTGCCGGTCTCTAATGTTCACCCTGGTGTCTCTTTTTAGGCTTTAAATGAATGTGAACAGAGGAATTTGGTAACAGAAATGGTATTTCTCCTTAGTAAGTAATTTGTTACGTCATTTACTCAAGAGCTTAAAATTTCAACGTGTAAACTGAACGCAGTTTATTATGTATGCAAAACACGAGTTAAAAAATCTGGAAGCCCAAAACTCCCGTGCTGCGTATTAATTCAATAGCGTGCAAGCGCAGTGCATTCTTAAACTGGTGAGTCTCCGACATCATTTTCTCCTCGATCCAGCTCTATCAAGATTTTAAAGTTAGAAATTGCGGACCATTAAATAGGAAAATTTCATTGAAAAGAAACAAGTGTCTTTCTGAAATTAAGGCTTAAAACTTGGGCCACTTAGTTAACATAGTTTTGAAATCCAAAGGAAGAAAAAAAAGATTTGATTTTTTATCATAGTACCACTTTGAGCTGAAAGGTGGCTTAGTGGTTATCAACCGCGCCTCCTACCTCTGCGACCCAGGCTCAACTCTGGCCTCGAGGTCGTTTGAAGGCTGAGTTTCAGTCGATCTCAACCTGACTCCGAGGGTTTTTCTCCGGGTACCCCGGTTTTCCTCCCTCATCAAAATCGACTCTAGATCAATAACATCCGGGCGGATACCATCGTATAGGGATAACCTCTGGTATCTCTCCCTGTCTTTGAATTGAATAAATAAAGTTGGTATTATGAAAGCAATTTGTTGAAAGTTTTGGTTTTTTAATTAAGTATTCTTCTTGCTAATCTGGTTTGACATAATGAGGTTTGTTGAGGTTTGGTTTGTCTTTTGTTTTTATGCCGTTTGGAAGAGTTTTGTGTTTATCGTTCGGTTTAACAGGTCGTATGGGAAACAACAAACAAGCTTTGCAGTTGATTATTCAAGAGGAAAACGACGTCAAAAAGGTGATAGGCTTAGTTTTATTCTCAAATCAGCGTCCTTTTGGACAATAAATACAACATAGGCCCATCAAAGTACCCCACCCAAAACGATGTTGTTTATGAAGAAGCGGAAAGAACCGTGCTGTCCCTCAACATTTTTGGAGGGACGGAGGGGAGGGGGGTCCGCAACAAGAAGATTTGCTTCATGGAAGTGATTTGTTAAGATATGGAGAAGGAAGTCAAAATTATCTCAACTATTTTGGCCAGTATTGTGGTAGTCGGAAGGGTTGAAGGTTGAAGTCCTTTAAGGAACACTCGAAGTTTTGTCTTTACGATGCCTGAGTTATCTTCGATAAATAGAAAACTTCTTTCGCTTGCCCATAGTTAGTGGAAGGAACTATGGTTTGCCGGGCTTATATATTACTATATTCTTTGCAGTGATTGCGAGAATATCGTCTCTCGAAATTTCAGTCCAAGCGATGTACCGAGAGAATATCACCTGATTTTAGTTTTAAAATGTATATGACAGATTTCCCTTTATTTACTCAGTCGCAACATCATGGTTTTCTGAGATTAAAACAACCAAAAAAATTCCATACCGGTGGGGGTTAGGGGGTGGGGTACAAAACCGCGCTAGTAGGGAGACTGGAAATAGCAGGCCAGTGACCTCAATACAGGAACGCAGGGAATTTTAGGGATAGTTGTTTTGTGGAAAACAACTTACTCCCTGAAGAAATCAGGCCGTGCGTTACGAAATATTAGAAAAATATACTAGCTTCAGCCGTACAGCCAGCCTTCCTCTATTATTCGAGTCTGCACCCGAAAAGTCATTTGACCCTAGGAGCACATAGACATTCGTTCTGTGTATGCCTGCGCGACACTAATAAACTATTTGCAAAGTGCGCATGTTCCTTTTACAAATTGTTGGTCTTTGCAATTGTTGGGTAACAATTAATGATTTTCTTTTTGA
>NC_090883.1:42342876-42345376 GCF_036669925.1 Montipora capricornis
CGACTCTGAGTGTAATTCACGTGATAAGAATTAACCTAGTTCCTCAGTCTGAAGGTCGCTACTATTTTTATATTGCCCTCGTAAAAGGGGCATCCATGATTACACCTTCACAAGAGCCTGATCTTGTAAATAAGGTTTTAAACAAATTTCGTGTCATAAGGGCAATAGATGCATGCAACTGTGAACGTTTTGTGCTCACACACCTACCGCGCTTGGTTGAACAGGTGTCAAGAATCCGGCTGTCGTGCAATCTCGTACAAAGAGTGAACTCGAAAGAAGTGTTCATGTCAGCGATTTATTGTACACAAATAAGTCGAGAAGGAAATATGAAAGTCACTTTACAAAGAGTGTATTGGTTCCACATCAATTGCGTTATAAAATATAGGCCTTTTTTTCATCTAAGTAGAATATTTGGATTAAAACATCGCCTTTGTACCGAGTACGCTGGACAAAGGGAGCTGCCTCCATTTAATTGAGCTCAGCAGCTAATCAAGGACAACGCAGTTCCCTTTACGGATATTTCGTGACATTCTTGATCACAGCTGTACAATACGCGGTGCGCCACTCAGGGTAACGCAACGTCCAGTAAAGACAACAATGCTGCCCATGGTAATATCAGTCGTGCTAAACACGAGAGAGAGATGCGATGCGCGAATAATCTTCCTATAATTTTGAACAATAAATAATGTCTTAAAAACCGGGAACATTGACCGTTTATTTACCTCTTTACACTGTGATCTGCCCCTTTAATGGCAACGCAAAGCTACCCTTGTTTTCTGTTAATGACAGGGCCCTTCACTGAAGACCCAACGTGTTGCCATGTTTTTCTGATCAACCAAGTCAGACACTGAGGCGATTTCTTACTCCTAAATTTTCGAACGAGCTTGAAGTTATTTCTCTTGCAATTTTGTGTTTCTATATTATTTCCTTGAGTTAAGTTTGAGGCTACATGTAGTCTGTCCCTCTGTAACTACAACCACTCCATTTAGAAAAAAAGTTCAAACTGTTGAATAACATATACACTCTACGAAACGCGTTCGAAAAAAGAAAACTCCATAAACAAGCTTGAAAACTGTTTTTAAAAAGAAAGCAACCGAACGTTCAAGCACCCCAGCCTTTTCTGTACAGCGCCAGAGAGGAGAGTTTCATGGCTGCAGTTACAGGGGAAGACAAGCCAATTTCGTAGCTACATCCACGTCGTTGGGTGAAAGATTTCGAAAGAAACGTCTGCATTTATAAGTGATATTTGATTGACATGTCCCAGATTTCAAAAAATCCATTTCTGTGCATCATGATGTGAAGCCCGCTGTACCCTAGGAAAAGTCGAGATTTTAGTCCAGTCCATGGGGAAAACTCTTCTCCGATCCAAGGGCGAAATACTCCACAAAACAACTACTCAGTTGTTCTTCTACTTCCAACGGAGCCATTCTGAAACGCCGTTACAGTATTTTACAGAGACCAAGACCGGCTACCCATCGGACAGACTCGTATCATTTTTGACTTCAGGAGGTGCCAACATCCTCTTCGTTGCAGAATGACCCAACAACTTGCCTCGAAGAATTGCTCTATTTAAGATTCTATTCAATTATTTAGCCCTGGGATCTCTCACGTGGCGTTGGGCAAGCTATTAATTGAAGTTCCTAACCCGTCCAATGTGCTTATGATGCCGTCTGTTCTTCTGACTACATCTACGTCCCTTTGAAAAGAGACAATAATGGATTACGTATAGGTAATCGCACGTTTCCTCGTAAAATTAAGGATAAATATCACGCCCTCTGTGTTCGGTTGCATAAATTAGATTTATGGTACTTCGCGTTCATGTCATATTGTGTCACAAGATGCCGCCTAAAGGGTAAGGGTTCTGGTTCAAGTCATGGTTTGAGGGCTTCTTTGACATGCACAACAAGTAGCGTTAATCTCGTTACCGATGCAGGGGTTTCAATAGAAGCCAGTTACCGGCGGTATACCGCCGCCTGCTTTGCCTCACACCGCCGGCTAGTTTGCCTTGATTTTCACTAAAAGTGCTATCGTAAACTTGTGAAACTGCCGCCTTCAATGGGTTATCATGGACGGGCTATTTCAGAAGTTATTGAAACCCCTGCGATGAGTCTGTATTGGACAAACCGCGATTGGCATCATTAGGGAGTTTAACAACGCCACGTTTTTGAGCCGCGGACGGCAACCGGAAGTGAGCTGTTTTCCCTTTTAACTTGTCTTGTCACTACCACCTTTATATTGCTAAGTATTTTTCCACTATTAGAGATGATCAGGTTAAAAATCTGGGAGACACCATTGTCCTGACATGCGAAATGTTCATTTCCGGTCACCGTCCGCGGTTCAAAAACGTCGCGTGCGTAAACTCCCATATTATCGTGTAGTATTACCGTAACTTGCGTGGCTTGTTTAGCAGGATGGGGCGCTTATTCTTCCTTCTCTTTCTTGTTTTGACGGGTGCTCCGATACGAGCAAATACGGGGGAATTCGTGGCTGGGCTATATGG
>NC_090883.1:42350376-42380376 GCF_036669925.1 Montipora capricornis
GCAGACTGCCCGCCGATACATTCACCAACGCATTGCTGAACACAAAAATTCGGCACTTTGCCGATATTTTTTGGAAGCTCACGGTAGGAAAGATATTTTGAAAGAAAAGCAATTTAAGGTCTCAAAAAAGAGCCAGGGCAAATTTGATTGCTTAGGGCGCATTCTTTAGGGACGCTATTCTTAGTCTGGTTTACGAATAACAGAATACACGGAAAACCAATTCTCAAAAGAACGCATCCGCTGAATTGGTTCCAAAAGTACACGATTACCGTCTATTCGGTGAATTCCTGTTCCGTAATAGTCCCAAAAGATCGCGTCCTTAGTCTACGAAATGCTCTTCATTAAGAGTCCGAAGTATTATAAGTCGCACGAGAAAATAAAAACAATGCTTATACAAAATTTTGGACGGACAAACAAAGAGTATTTTTGATATTGGCTAACTGGACAGTGTTAGATCTGATGAACAAGCTAAACTTTAATGTGCCGATTTTTACCTTCCTCCTCTGCCAACTCTTCTCCGCACGAATCCCATAACTCTCTGCGGGGTCGATATGGAAGTACAACTGAAGCGAAACCTCTTATCGCCGAGACCCCCCTCGGCTGGGTCTACCCAAGGCAGGGGTTGGGGCGAGTCGAATCGAGGCTAAGGATAGACAAAAAGATTCAATTTTAAAATGATAAGAACAAGAAAAAAATATCATTCAAATTTGACACTTTTCAGAAAGGGTTTTTTTTTAACGAAGTTTGAGCTTACTAACCAATAAGTACTTGACACCAAGTTTTCTTTTGAATGCAAATCTACCGTCTGGATCTTCATCGTCATCTTCCGGTTCCGATGGAATATCAACCTTTAAAATTGCACATGTTGTCAATGGTATCATTATCATTATATCTATCAACCGTGACCGTCACTAACAATTATGGGTCAAACTGCAAAATACCCAGCCACTTATGTCTGAATGGTGTGGATTCTTATACACCTCGTTCTTCAAAGAATGTCGCTACAAGAACACAATAGTGGCATGGTATTCTGCAGTTATTCCTGATTTGCTTGGGAAGTGGTGCCTTAAAAGGAAGCCAGAAGGGGATCTGTTGTGATTCAGCTACCGCAGGGTGGCATCCCTAGCAACCTGCAGGCGTGAAGCAACCCCAAGCAGCCACTAACCACCACCACCTCACTGGATGCTGGTCTGGTGGAAAACACACTTACCCGGCCAGATACTTACAGTACCTCCACAACCAAGTAGCCTCAGTAAGGGAAGGGAGGGCCTAATTGAATCCACAATGCACAAAAATGGCCCGAAAAGATTTCACGGCCACAAATAAGCAACCCTTGCTGGATTCTGGCCCCCAAAATAACGGCATGCCTATTTGGCACGAAAAGGCCACATGCTGCACTGGCTTTAGATTAAACTTGCCTAAATTACAATAATTAGCCTCGTTATGAAAATTCTAGGCATTCTAGGTATTATGTTTTCTTACTGGAGGTGGCGACACATGAATGAGTTCCTCTTCATCACTAAACACCACTTGATCCCCGCCTGGCGCCACAAGTGGTACTTTAGCATGGTGATGCAGCTTAGGTCTCTTGATGCTAAAACAAAACCACACCATCGTTTTTAGTGCAACCACTAAGTTCAAAAGGTCAACACTGTTGTTAAAAACTGTACTATCCCAAAAGGCAAAAATAATATTCACTTTGAGAGATTTAAAGTTTTCTTTGCCATAAACTAGACATAAACAGTTTGCAATTTAAATTGTAATTTTGTACATGTCAAATGAAAGATCAACTTCACCAATTTTCTGACCAAAAAATGTCAAGCATTGCCTTGTGCATATATTCCGTATCGAAATCCATGGGGTAGGGGTGGGCATTTTTGGCGTTAAACATCAAAAATTTTTTCTACACTTACCTTAATTCATTAATAAAATCATTCTTTCCTAATCGTGGCCTTTCCTGTTGAAAGAGCGCAGACAATGATCATAATCATTCCCACTCAAAGTTCAATTATGTTCATTAATAATAATAATAATAATAATAATAATAATAATAATAATACAACTTACATGTACTTGTCTTCTCCAAAGTTCCTGTTCTCTATCCTCTCCTGTGACTGCACCTGGTGTGACATTTTCACCATAGGCAGCAGATGTGGGCACTGTGAGGTTAGTGGCTGGCGGCTGATATCTGATCATATCCAAACACTGCTGAAGGATTTGACCAGCATAATCTCCTGCAGCATACCTACAATGTTGATTGATGACAGTATAAATGTGCAAGTACTTAAAGTGCTACAATAACCAAAAAATCAATTTTCACTTTTCTTTAGATTTCAAAGCTATGTTAACTAAACAGTAAGAGACCGAAGTTTTGATCCTTGACTTCAAAGAGATTCCTGTTTATTTTAACTGGAATTTTCCTATTTAATGGTCTGCCATTACTAACTTTGAAGTCTTGAGAGGGCTGGATCAAGGAGAAAATGAGGTCAAAAACTCAATAGTTTGAGAACGAAATGCGTGTGTAAGCGGCTGAATTAACAGGCAGCAGGAGGGAGTTCTGGGCTCTCAGACTTTTAAATTCATGTTTTGCAAACATAAAGTGAGACAATGACATCACTTTTCCCTAGATCCAACCCTCTGAGGACCAACCGGTCAGTTTTGAACATGAGTAATGGTGGACCATGAAATCCAAACCTTACACTCAATTTAAACAGGCTTTGGATAAAAATAAAAGCTCAAAATTTTGCCAGTCAAGTGTTAAGCAATCACACTTTCAAAATCTGAAGAAAAAAAGGAAGTGATTTTTTGATCATAGTAGCACTTTAATAAACCACTTATCAACCTCTCAAAAATGTCAAGAAGCCTCTTGCCCAACAGTGTCCATGACCACCTTTGTCCTTTCCTTACGTAAGGTGCATCCCAATAACACTCTAACAAAGAGTAAGGCTTATTTCCTCCTACAAAGTGTGCCTGTCTTGGCACTGATGTCTCAAGGCAGTTAGAAAAAGAGCAATCTGCAGCTGCATGTACGTGTAGGTTTCAACAATGTGAAAAATGACCCTAACTGAAATTTCTGCACGCAAAGCAAGCAAAAAATAGTTTGCATTACAGAATACCAGTATTCTCCTTCCATGTACAATGTACAATGAAAGGTAGGAAAAATCAGGAAACATGCACACACATACAAAAAGCAGGAAAATGTTTGAGCTTACCTTTTTTCAAAAATATCAACAGTTAGTTGAAGTTGCTCCTTTTTTGACTGCTCTCTTCTTTTCACCATGTCGAGAATTGTGCAGGCTCTGTTCAAGTCTCTTCTCAGTTTAAGCATCTTCTCATATGAAGCCTCGTCATTCTTGCGATTCTAAAGATGAAACAGTTCAACCTTAGCACTGGTCTCTCAGGTTAATATAATTTATTAGATAAGGCAGAGTTTGATCTGAAGATTTTTATAGAAGGATGAAGGGTCAAACAAGGCAGATAACCTGCCTTCAAACACTTTGCATAAACACGTACTAAGCTCTCAGTCATCTCAAAGAAGGAGCACCATCAAAATCGTGTATGATCTGTACCTTTCTTGTTTGCATCTTTTCAGTTCTTCTTCTGAATGCAACATAGGGATCACTTGAAGATGAACCATCCCGCTTCTCCCCTTTCAGCTGGGGGATCAGTGAAATCACTAGATCCTTCTAAAAGAAACACAAGAGTTACTTATCAAATCCAAAAAACTCTACAACGTCATGCACTTTGAAACCTAAATTGGTTCCAAATTTGGTCAACAGAATGAGTTGACAATTTCCTGTTTTAATTAAAAATTGATTTAATCACTTCCAACTTTAAACAACTTCTCTATATCAAGACAAGCTAAGATTTCATATTATTTGACTAATGAACATTACACACTTAACCCTTCTTTGTTAATTAATGTTGTTCCATAAGTTATTGTCTTACCAGCTTTCTTCTTTTGTTCAGCCAATACTCATACATGGGTTTGATAATGTCTACACTTAATTCTTTCATTAAAGACTTGGCTTCATTGAAAGACACAGCCTGGTTTCCTGAATTTTTCTCCAGCTGATCAAGAAGCTGTTCAAATTTGAAGGGAGTCAAGATTTCCTGAAATAAAAGACAAAATTTTAATCTTAGTATTTCAGCATCTCTGAAAGATTAAACATTATGTTGTTTACAATGTAGTATTATCCAAATGCAAACTACATTCAGCCGCCAACCTCACCTTCTTTTTATTAAAATTCTTTAGCCAGTCTTCATCCTCGGAGTCCATATCATATTCTGGCAATTCCTCCTCAAAGTTGAAAGCTTGAAATGAAAAGAGTCATACTATTAGTTATTCATACATCCCATACCAACTTAACTCTCACTTATACTCATTGTTGGTACCATCTATAGAGTTTCCTATGATCATAACAATCATTTAGCCACTCCTCTCTCTTGACGTAAAGCCTCAATACTAGTTAAGACTGGTTTTCATATGTGGCGCAAGCAAAAACAAGAGGACCATCATGAACATTTAATGACTTTTGAGCATCAGAGATGTATCCAGGTTTCAAATTTGGGGGTCTTCTGGACCCCTTCTCGAAAAATTTGGGGGTCCATTGCAAAATTCTGGGGGTCCAGCTAATTAATTAATATTGCCTCTTGCAGTAATTACTGCTGCAGTACCCTTTCAGATTTCTACATTGCACAGAAATAAAGTCTTATGCCTCCCCTCGAATACGTCCTTAAAGTAAAATAATCAATTTCTTTGAAACTGTTGTGCCCATTGATTCATCGATCAAAATGTATGGGCTGACAAAGCTCCATCAATCACATCTGAAAACATCTCAAGGAATCTCTACACTGTAGAACTGTTGCATCCAGTTGATAAACGATCTAGATCTCCACAGCAAAAAAAACAGAACTGAATCTCAATTTTCCGTAAAAGAGCACCATTTATTTTAACAACACAAGGTATAATTTGGGAACAAAAGAGTAAACAAAATATAAGCAACACACAGTTCATTGTAGGCCTGTGACTTCGCCATGACCGATGTTAATAATCGAGCAATTGAATACATTCAAGTTTCACATTAAACATATTATTTTTAACACTAACTCTGAAAAAAGAGGCATAATTTGCTAAACAGAAAAGTTACGTGCAAAACAAGAATCGAGATGATGACACATGCGCCCCCGGAATTAATATCAACAGGGTTGTACAAAACAAAAATTTAACATTCTTCGCCGCTGGAATCTCTGTCATTTCGCTCACAATAAACAAACCAATGCTTGAAATTCGCTTGAAAAGCATGCAACAAACTGAACTTCGACTGAAATATTAAATTATCATTGGCACATCAAAAGTGTCGCCAATTGTCTCGCCTAAAAAAAACAGCTTAGATAATGTCACACAACACATGGGAATTAAAACAAACCTCCTCCAGCTGGACATAATAGTTGACAATATGAAACCATTCGACTACAAAAATCCGAAAATAACAGCTTACCTTGAAGTTTAAGGAACTCAATCATTTCTTCATAGTGAGAATTGGGAATGTTCAATTTCGTTTTGAAATATGCCATGCGTATGTTTTACCTGGCGTATGGAATTTGCATAAACATTCGATTTTTTTTGCATCCAATTGGACACTTGATTCTATATTCTGTGCGTCCAAAAGAAAAACGAGTGTGTGAAGCACTCTGGATACATCTCTGGAGCATGTAAAGACCTTTGTCATGCTCAACAACAAATTGACACCAGTGTGTATGTTTCTTTTGCTTGTGCTTAGTGAACAGAAACAAAACTATTTTGCAAGCAGCCAGGGGCCCGTTTCTTGAAAGTCCTGAAACGCTATGGGTCATTTTTGGGTGTCACAATTCCCTCTGTGGCTCAATAACGGAGTGGATTCGAGTCGTCAAACTTCACAGCCGGTTTGCTTTTTGTTACCTTGAAAACATGTTTAAAGATTGGCTTTCCTTTGCGACTTTGAGAAATAAGCCCCAGACCACACCCCCCCCCCCCCCCCCAAAAAAAAATTCAGTGAATGTTCAACAAAGTGAACAAGGGGGAACAGCTGAATTTGATTATTTTAAGTCCATCAGGGAAAATGTTCCAAAAGATCCTATTGACTTTTCTACAGTATAAACAAGACTACAGCTTCATACTGTTACTATGGCAACAGTACCTGCCACATCCCCTAAGATTCTATAGAAACTATTTAGTGATTTGATAAGTGGTCATTTTTCAAACAAAACAAAACAAACACTTGAATAGAAAATGACTGCAAGAGGAAAAGATTGATCTTTCACCTCTGAACTAGTTCCCATTGACAACTAAAATCACCCAGCATTGGACAAAGTAAGATCTACAAGTGTGACTGTTAAGAGCAAAATGGTTTCAGAAGACAAAGTTTTGAGTGGACATAAAGTTGTTGACACTTCCAACCCAATGACAAGTAAAATCATCTTTGGTTACACGGAGTAAAACCTGAAAGTGTCGCTCTTTGAAGGGGAAAGGTTGAGACACCGATATAGCCCCCATTTCTTTGATTTGGGATACTAACATGGCCTCTATGGAGAGGTGATATTGAGTCGGGATGTACTGTAAGGCCCCTTACATCACTCTGATTATTCGGTGTTCCAGATACATGAAAGAGAAGGATCCTGTAGTCAAACTTATGGAAGATGGAGGCCTGACCAAATGAAATAACTGATACAAGTAGATTTCACAAAATGTACTCAGCCACATGGAGAATGACCCCAACCCCAACTTGATTCTGTCTCTAAACCCAAGCTGGAATTCTGCCAACACACAACACCCTGTACCTTGAACATGAATGTACTGCTTTGGCTGTTTGAAGACGTCATAGTAAAGTGTTTCAATCCCTCTGTCCCTCACTTCTTCAGTGTCTGGAGTTGGAATTACAAGCTGTTGAGTGTCACCATAAACCTGCTGTGCTGAAATTGCTCGCTGGAGATGATGTTCCTGGACACAGAATGCAAATTACAAAATAATCAGTATTTGACTTGAATCTCAGTGACCAAGTTTAGTGTGGAGACCTTTCTATTAGTCCATCAACCGCTACAAAGAAAATCTACAAAATGCAATGTTTTTAAAAGGAGATATAGAATGCAAGTGAAACTGAGGTGTAAAATTTATTTCTATGCAGAATTTTTTGGGAAAAATACTTTCACCACTACTTTAAAATTCACAGGCAACAGCTCTTCCCAAAACTGAAATGTTTTTTTCTTCTTTTTTGGGAGCTTACTATGACAATTTAGTGTCAATAAACTTGACGGCTTTTTTTTGTCACATGTTGGCTAAACTTTAATCTTAGTTTTTACATGCTATTAACCCCCAAAAATAAACTTAAAAAAATAACATCAAAACTACATTGAAAAGAAGAATAATCAAATAATAATATACACTGGTCAACAAGGATTTCCACCAAAGGGTATGAGCTGTTTTCAATTTTTTTTTAAGTTACTACAATATAGAAACGAAAATATACATTAAAACATCATTTCTCTTAAATCAAATTCCATTATGCCATTAACAAAATTTCCATAAAAATTTTATTCAGAATGGCAATGGACAAAAAATAATTATTTGGCAAATGACAACGTTCCCCACCCACCCATCTCTTATTATGTTTTGGGCAAGGAAATGGACAACACATTTATTTCATTAACTCACCAGAGAAAATCGATCAAAACTAAAAACCAGAAAAATATCTTACTCCAACCGAAACTTGGGACAAAATTCGTAAAAGTTCTGCCCTTTCTTAATTGCTTCTAACTTCCGCGTTTACTGGGATTCTCGATGACACCGTCGCGTTCAAAAATGGCGGGTTTACGCACAGACATCACGTGAACAAAATAAAAGTACATTTCGCAAAGCGATAAAACTTGATCAATCGTCCAAAGATGTAGCTGAAAAGTTATCGATTTGCAAAGTAATTGTCCGCTTATAATGCGACTGTAAGTTTTGATTCATACGCACTCATGTCTTCACTTCTGTAAGAAATGAGCATAATACTACGAGTTGACAACTTATTTTTACTCACTGTTTCTTCTTCTTTCTCCATTCCAGTGGGCATTTGAGGCACAGCACGGTTTATGGTGCTAAATTCCGTCAAATCGGGTAGTTCCTCGGCCCGATAGACTGGAAGAGCCTTGTTGGAATCGAGCTGCCGAGCTCTGAACGACAATTTACTCATCTTGACGCGCTGTTGAGTTTCCAAAGCGGCGCTCAAATTCAAAAATTTGAAACGCTGCACAAAGCGTGCAGGTTCGGGAAAATTTTAAAACAAACACTAGGAAAATCGTATTAGAGCATTTTGAGCTTTTTGGTGTGTCAGGTCTTCGTTCAAGACAAACTTGGACGAATTTTCTTCTTTGGATCCCATTTTCTAGGATCCATCATGGCGGTAAAAATCCTCATAGGAGAAATATGTCCCAAAATGCAACGCGCTGGACAGTGCGCGCGCATACTATTTGAAAGCCGATTGGGCGTGACAAGGGTATTCCCTAATTCTTCCTAGGAAAAAATAACATTCAATGTTTCAAATGGTGCCATGCGAAAGATTTAAAAACGCTTTAAAGAATCTGAATTGATCATCTTTGCAAATATGCGGCGGTCTTTTTACATTGTACAGATATCATATACCAGAAAGAAACCTATCTGACAAAGCGTGAAAACTTCATCAGGAAAGTTCTTTTCTCTACGGTTATCACATACTATTTATTGCATAAATTTAGAATCAAATTGCTCCCAATTTCTTCAAATGAATTATTTGTAAGGACACTTGCTTCCTATTTTTCATGTCACACGAACGCGCTAAGTCCCAGGGCCTCTGAACCCTTACGGCATTTCGCACATTATGCCACAAACAACTAACTGGAGAAATCTTCATGGGAAAGTACCAAATAGACAGCTAAATACAACTTGTACAAGGAATAGACAAGAAGT
Organism: Montipora capricornis; assembly: GCF_036669925.1. Lineage (NCBI taxonomy): Eukaryota > Metazoa > Cnidaria > Anthozoa > Scleractinia > Acroporidae > Montipora > Montipora capricornis. Next base: position 42,359,342 of record NC_090883.1, read on the forward strand.
ATGGTTTGACGGATACAAAATTCATTATTAGGCTAAGTATAAAAGAAGCCAAATCTGTCATTGTCCAATATCCAATGACCGTTAGGTGTTTGTGGCCTCTCGGGGTGTCCCTTCCTTTGATTTGAGCCGGCTGATCAAGACTGGTTTTCACTAAGGATGAAAACATAGCACAGCGCACAGGCAACATTCGCTTACAAAATTGCTTGTTAATTAGAGTCTTCTGATCTAGCAAAAGGTACTTTTTGCTCAAAACTTTGAGTTATACTTGCAACGACAGTCAATTTCAGCCCTTTGGGCCATGTGGTGATTATGGCCGGGTTAGGGTCATGGATTATCCCCGGGGGATTATCGCCTATGTTGCGCAAAGTAAAATCGTCAGTTTTTCTTTTACTATTTTCGATTTTTTTATGCCAGCTGATAATTTATGGTTTAATGGATCGGGCCTTGTATTTTCGTGGATTGAAATGAAAAGAAAAAGGTGTCGTAGATGAGAATAAGCCGCCACCAATATCGCCTGCTTTTCCTTGCCTTGCTCTCTTTTTACTGCGCGCTTCTCGGGAACAAATCAAACTCTACCTTTTTAAAAAAAGACACAAGTTGGACAACAGAGTTGGACCGTTATGACTCATGGCCATGCTGCGGATGTGATTGTTTAGTGATACAAATTGTAAATAGATTCATCAACGACTCTGATCAACATATTTATACTGAAGAAAAAGTGTTCTGTGATGTGTTGCGTGACAAGAGACTAGTTCCAGACTCTTCACGCAGTGAAAGGTGTTATGGGTAGATAAAGGGCCAAAAAACAAAAAAAACACAAAAAACGGCAACAAACACGATCGTTGATTTTTGGGAAAGAAAGGGAGTATTTTAGCCTGATTTGGCCTCCATCATAAAGATACAGTAAGAAGAAGTAAGTACAATTTTTGTTGTTAGTGGCATGGATAAGCACTGAAAGATAGAAATCAGAAGGATTCAGGTACGACACAAATTACATCACTTTTCGAACTTTTCTTGTACAACACATGCACTCGTTATTTTCTCGGATATTTTACTCCTTATCTTCAAAGAATTCGCAAGCAAAAGGTAGACGAATTATCGACATGTATTTCAGTGGATAAGACTGAAAGGAGCTACAGTGATTTAAAAAGTACTTGACTTTAATTTGTTTTGAAAAGGTAAGCTTAATAAATTTATTACACTGTACGTACTGTTTGGTCTTGTGGGTACGGTGAATACAAACGCAGAGATAATTCATCTTATGTGCTTAAGCCTAAGGTTGACTTACATGTAGCTACCTGTTGACTGTTCGGTTTTTTAAAAAAATATCCAAATGCATATGTATGCTAACTTCTTTGTGAATATCAAGATAAGAGTCTCAAAAGTTAACAACAGTATTTTGGTCATTTAGAATGGACAGCTGAACTTCACCAGAACTCTCCTGCAACGCGTAATGTCAGAAGACCTGATGCGTTTTCCTTGTGGGCCTCCATCACTATACAAAACATGTCAGGAACAATCTCTTGATGATTCTAAAAAACAAACTGCTGTTGACTTATTCAATGTTAAAGACTGTGGTAACATAGGCCTGGCATTTGAAGATCCCCCACCATATAAGGAGAAGGAATTCCTTGAAGAATCAATCATTGGCTTTCACCATTTATCTCCAATGATTATTCGCCCTTGGAAAAGTTTTTTCAGCACATGTTTAAAGTGGCGTTGGAGTGTTTCAGCAGACAATTTCACATACAACCTGAGTTACTACCACATCAACTATGCCTGGATAATGTTGGCTTTTGTTATAATAGCCCTGGTTGTGTGAGTATCATTAATACAAAATTTGTCGTTTTTGAATATCACTTATCATACCCCCCTCTAAACCTACCCACTGTGAGTTTTGATTTAATTCCCCCTTGTTGTGTCCACTCAAGAAAGATATGCAAATGGACGAATAGGGAGTGGCAAAGTAGTGATTGAATGAGACTCTCCCCTCAAAGAACTTCCATTTTAAAAAAAGTTGACCGAAATTTATGAACTGCCATTTTAGGGTGCGTTCAATAGACCTTTTTGCAGATACGGCAGCCATTTTAATTTCTATTGTTTCAAAAACATTATGGAATGCTCAGGGGGCAAATTAATGTATATTTGCCCCCTGGGCATCCCATAATAGCTATTTGAAACAATAGAAATCAAATTGGCTGCTGTATCGGTAAAAAGTTCTATTGACCTGCAATGACTCCAGTTGTTCAAATAATGGATAGCACTATCCACAAGATAAATCACTATCCAGTGGATAAACTCTAGCAAAACTAATTGAGTTATCCAGTGGATAGTGATTTATCTGGCGGATAATGCTATCCATCGACTGAACAACTGAGGCCTGGGCCGTAGCCTGAGTATGAGGCAAACCTATGCACTTACCTCAGTCATTTTTTTCGTGATTCTTTAAAATAAAGCATGATTCCAGTGTTGTCTTTAAGATGTACACATCATAAACACCTAAAATACCTACAAAGAGAATTTAATCAAGGACATTGCCTCAGTCATAATTTTTTCTGGCTTCAGCCCTGTTGACTATAATAATTATTATTCCAGAATAGGATTGCATGGAATAGAAGTTAAAACTTCTTTGTTTTTACGGAGATTCACATTAAAATTGTCAAACACCTGCTTAAATGCTATTTTAAACATATCATTATTTATCCTTGTTACTTCAAAACACTAGACATACCTATTCCTATTCTGGAATATTGTCAATCGAATGCACCTTAATGTACTGTACAGGGCAAAGGGGCTTCACATGTACTTGCTGGAAGTGGTCCTGTAGCATTTCCAATTTTCCTTGATGTTTGCCTGTAATTACCAGGAAAATTGCGTGGAAAAAAAACCAATCAATGGAAATAAAATGGAACAATTAAAAATGCCACATTACAACTTCTTCTGTTCTGCGTGCTGCATGGAGTGATGCCGTGCACGGACTGCTGGCCCTTACAGTCAATATCATTTCAAGAGAGGTTTATTTGCTGATTTGCTCTTGCCTAGTGAATTTAAGTGTTTTTTCATTGTAACAGTTTCAAATGAATATGGATATAAACTTCAAGTTAAACTGACTGTGGCTTATTTCTCTTTGTCCACCCTCTGTCTTCAAAGGATTGATTCTGATGAATTTAGGTTTTGCGTTCTTTGGTCAAGTATCGCTGCTCTTTTTGTTTACCTATTAAACCTCAGTGGCTGTTCCCCAGAGGTGCTTGGTAAGCTTTTCAAAATTAATGAAACAACTTTCATCAATAGGCTTGAATTATTACCTTAACCTGCACAATACATAATTATGTTGCACATAATTTTTCGTTTCAGTGAATTTTATTTTTAACCAGGCAAATTTTTTTTAACTAGGTAATTTTTTTAACTAGGTTAATTTTTTTTAAACTGGTGCTATCAAAGACCAACAAATTTTAGTGATTAGGGTCAAATGCTCCTCTTAGTGATTTGGGCTACTGAGTGGTTAGCTTTCATGTAAGGTTAGGGACACTGCCCATATTTCAGGAATTAGGCTTAAGCTTTCAATTTAGTGATTAGGGTTATGCACTATATCTTATTTGAAAAAGTTAAAGCATTCCAGTTAGCATTCCAGGAGGTGTATGACAACCACAGCAACTGCAGACCACGTACTGCAGACAGTCAGTCTACAAGTATCACTGCTATGCAGTATTTAAGTCTAAGGACCCATTTTAAAATGGTTATTTTTCAATAACTGTGAGATAGAATTGTCTGCAGTCAGACTGTCTGCAAGTGTCGGACACTGCATGCCAGGCAAGGGATATAGCCTTTTAATTGTAATTTCAAAACGAATTGGAGCGAGTTGGTTTTCATTTGTCAGGGCACTGTACAGGCTTCCTTCAATAATTTTGACCTTTATGTGATAAACATATAATCACAATGTGCCCTCGTGCAATTAATTACGGATATTTCACTTGTATTTTCAAAGTTTTCCTAATTGCCCTCATTGCTTCGCGACTCGGGCAATGTTGTGAAAACTTTGAAAATAATGTGAGAAATTAATCCCTAATTGCCCTCGGACCCATGCGATTACATATACCAACAGTCATTTTCTCAATTATTTGCCTGGGTTTTTGGGGGAGCTTCTTGGTTTGTTCTTAGCTATGAATTTACAAGGGTTTCAATAAGTTGTCAAAGGGTTGAGGAAGAGTAACCAACTGTTGTCATTGTCAAAGTGAATTTCAATGTCCTTTTCCAGAAAACAAAAGGTCAGCTGGATACTTATAGAATGGATTTCTTCCTTTTTTTGCTTATTAATTTTTTAGGTCGAAAACTTCCTTTCTCGGAACAGTTAACAGCACTCATTGTCTTTGAGTTGCTGTTTTACGGCCTCTTTCCTGGTGCAGTACCATTCATATATTTTATTGGTAAGTCTACAAAATTGAGCAAGATTGCAGTAGTCATGAAGAATGCCTTATTGCTGATGAGATTGATGTCTTGGTTATAACCTTCCTTGTTTGTTCCAGAAGATTTAAAATGATTTCAAACCATGCAAGTATTCACAGAAATGTTTGACAGGCCACTTAACTCGTCTCTTGAAGTCTCAGATTCTATTTTTCCAGCCCACCCCCTCTGGTTTTTTATGACCAGTCCCTAAGGTGCAAATCACCTTGCAACAAGTTGACGAAACACCACTTTTAAAGTGTTTATCCATGCACAAGAGAGCAGCCATTCAACATGTTTTTTTGTTCTGTGGCCCCCCCTTGAGGCAATGACTCTTAGGAGTGAGACTTCATAGATTTTACTCTGTCTAATACCAGATGATTTATCTTATGAAGAAGGGAGGGGGGGGGGGGGGGTCTGATTCCCTTTAAATGTTTGTTTGCTATTCCTGTCAATGCCATTCAGGTGGACTAATCCTAACAGGGTTGTTCCAAGAAGCCTGTCTTAACATCACTCGTCAAGTAATTCCTTAAATGTTATTTGAACTACTAACTTCTTTGAATTTTATTAATTTGATATTGAAGTCATGCATTGAATTTATTTCTTGTTTTGACTTCATCTTATCACAGAAGTCTACACTTTAAACTTTAATCCTAAATCCATACTGAAATAATAATCTTCCAGGGGATTTTCATTATCTAGGTAATTACAATCATTATAATGGTAGGAATAAGCAAAAACTGAAGACAAGTCAGGAATATTGGCATTAGTCATTTACCAGGCATTCATTTGTAACTGTAATACATTACATAATGCTGTTTTGTTTTTGCATTATCTACATGTGCTATTTTTTGTTTCTTTTCAGTGCTGTTCTGTGGTTTTGTCATTGTTCATGCTTGTCTTACACCTGCCAAGATGGCTGTTCTGAAGAACTATCAAATTCAGCATGTTTGAAATGAGAATTAATAAAAAAAACTCTGTGTATTAGTCATGGTAATGCAGTAGTTTCAATAACCATCAACAGCCAACAGAAAGCGTCGGCTACTTCACCCACAAGAGTCGGCAACTTTTTATCCTTAAATAAAAAAGAAATAAAGACAGATTCTTTCAAACCTAAGATTAAAACTCATTTTACCAATGACAACAAGAAGTTGTCTAAACCTTATCCTAAATTTTGCTTTGAAATGTGGGAGTGTTCTTTTAAATATGATGTGCCCCCAGACACCCATAGAGATATGATACTGTGAGTTACTCTAACAACTGCCAACTTCAAATTTTATTAGAAAACTCCAAGTACCAATAATAGTTTTCATTGTATAGTTACTGGTACAAATTGCGAGAATATGGCATTTCATAAACTATTTTTACATCTGAATTTGCTAAACGTTTAGACATATAGACTTGAGAAAGAAGAGAACCCGTAAAACAAAGTCTGACTGGCGTGTCTTTGATTTTTGTGTTCTAGCTAGCCACTCTGGCATGACAAGGACTGTTATCCAGCTTTTTTGTATGACATGTACCTCTGTCCAAATAAGGCTTCATTGGCCTCCAAAAATTACCATAATATTCAACAATTAGGATAAGTTTCTCATTCAATAGTTTTGAAAATGAGCATATTTCTCTTTGTAATGCATCAGCATTACTGTCTTCATTTGTGGGATTTGCACGTGTCTGCAGAAAAGTTGAATACATGTATATGTGTCTTATCCAATGCTCTTATATTTTTTTATGCTTTGCCTAATGCCATATGGTTTTGCCCATCGATAGGGAACCGCTTAGAGATAGAAGGGTTTTAAAGCTTGCACCTGTGTGAAGAGTAATTTGTAAGGGTCTGCAAACAAAACAGAAACACATTTACCGAACAAAAACACAAATTTAATAGCTGCTGTCTTATTCATGGATAAACACCAGGTGCGTACGCAGGGAGGGGGGGGTGCATTGGGTGCACGTGCCCCCCCCCCCTCCCCACCTGATAAAGAAGGTCCACTCAGATACGGCAAGATAAGAACAATCAAAGAAAAGGATAAATGAATCAACTTTTACATGTTTTCTTAAGGTCAGCTCAAGCTTACATAGATGCCACGTCTCCAGCTTTCGGCTGGAGACTCCAGTTTTCAGACTCAATCTCCAGCTCTCCAGCCGAGCAAGCAAAATCTCCAGCTGAGCTTGGGTTAACAAATTTTGTAATACATATATCATATAAAATTATTGTTCTACAAACGTAAAACTGTTCATGATCTGAGAAATCTTGAAATCGACGAGAAATCAGCAGCAAATTGACGAGAAATCAAGAAATTCTAGACCCCGGACCCCTTTTCTTCTCACTGCTCGCGTTTGTTTACCCGAAGTGACCTGGGATCGACTTGTTTTTACGCATGTCTAGCGTGACATGTGACGCTTCTCTCTCCAAGCGTTCGCTCGGATTAGGCGCTACCATAAATCTCCAGCGAGCCTCTCCCTACAACTTGGCATCTATGAGCTTAAAGTGCCCCCCCCCCCCACTCCCCGCAGAAAAAGCTGCGTAAGCGCCTGAACACTTATAATAAGTGATGTTTCACTGACTTGTTGGAAGGAGATAATGATTTGCACGTTAGGGACTGGCCATAAAGAACTGGAGGGGATGGGCTGGAAAAATCGAATTTGAGAAGACACAATTTTTGTGGCCCACCCCTCCTAGTAAAACAAAAGTTAATGTAGTCCACCCTTGAATCCAAGCACAAAAGTTATTGGCCAACCCCACTCATGCCCCTGGCAACTCCAGGTTATGTTAATAAATCATCACCTGACCTTAAGCACTCTTGTGTTGCCATCCAGACCTGTGGACAGCTTTTGTGCTGGAGAGGTGCTAGTGAGTGCCAAGGGCCCTCATTGACAAAACCTGAGATTCTAGGCGGTCCGGGGGCATGCTTCCCCCAGAAAGTTTGAGAAATTGGGTTACTTTAGACTTCATTTTGAAGGTCATTACATAGAAAATGAAATAGCCTTTGACATAGATAGTGATGTCTATATTGTAAATAAATTAATGACACTTACAATGCAGACCATGTGAAAAATGTTAGTATATCCGAGTTTGCATAAATGTTGCTGTTTTGTCATGATTGTGATAAAATGTCTCAATCAGAATTACTTTTAGGGCTGTGTGTGTGTTTAGCTGTCTAAAATAGAATTGATGCATAATTTTCAATACCCATCCCCAATCGGAGGGTCTAAAACACAGGTCACATTCCATGGGTCGCCCTTTGCAAATCATTGTTTTACGTTTTGGAAAGTAATCAAAACCCTCAATTTGGCTAACCCTAGACCTAAGGTTGGTTTTTAGGCCTAGGGTTAGCCAAATAATTTGAGGGTTTTGGGGTTACTTTCAAAAAGGTAAATAACCCGCAACGAGTGACCTGTGGAATGTGACCTGTGTTTTAGATCCGCCGATCCCCAATGTATAGAATGATTTTCCTTGATCCAACCCTTTTTCATGCAAAAAATGATGGCCCACCCCCGCCTTTACTTCACTCTGACCTTGGTAGATGGTAACCTGTGGCACAGAAAGAAAGTAATCATATGAGTCTACATTCCTCCCAGACATGTCAGCAGATATACCCATTATCATAGAAGCGACACGACACGCATATCCAAGATGGCGGTCTCTCTTTAGTCAAGAATTGTCCTTTCACAGTAATTGTAACCAGCGAAGGATTACAGTTTGGACGTATTTCTGGCTTTGTGTTTCATAAAGTCTTAAGTTTCTCTCTCCCAGTGTATTATGCTCTCTTTAAAGTCAAGATTCACGTGTTAACGGACGTTAACTTCAGCGCCTTAGCCTTGTTTGAATAGTCCGATCGGCGAATTGATGTCTTCGACAGACAAGTGCATTTTTCGCTTAATGTCACTTTGTGGCTTGGCTCGGACGCTCGATTAAGAAGAAAGCAAATTTTCATGGATTATCATGAGTGATTTAGGAACGAGTGAACAACCAGACAATGAACCGAAGTGCATCGAAATACCACGAGGTTGGAATCGTATCCTCGAAAATGGTTCGATTTTGTACATCAGGTAAGGTGGCATAACTTTATTCCTCTAGTAGTCAATAAACACGAATTAAGAACGATTGCTTCAGAGCATGCAGAGGAAAATCACGAGCTTTCTCTTTGTTTTTAAATCTTGTAAAAAAGCGATATCCTCTAAAATATATAGTTGTCGCATAACTTGAGCTTTTATTTTGCATTCACCAATGTCGCCGGTAAATACATTTGTTATAATTAATTTCGTAGCTTAAGTTCCTTTTTCTCGTAAAGTTAACATAATATTTTGTTGAAGTACTCTCGTTTTTTCATTAAGAAATTATTTTCCTGTTTGGAATAATTATGTTTATGATTTGGATAGTTCCTAAACTAACCTACATCACCGTGTTAATCGGTTTTTCAATGTTTATTTTGAAAGCCGTCTTGAATTTATGTTTAAGTAAACTTGACTTTAACACTGAGCTCAAAGAAAGCAAACTTCAATTTCCATGTTAGTAAAATTTCGAGTCTCCCTCACATTCGTTGTCATGGAAATGGACCTTATAAAATGGATTCCTTGCCTCGAGACTGGAAATAACTCTTGTTTACTGGTAAGAGCAAGTTTGTGAAAAAGTGGCGACAACTGGGAATATTGCCAGGTACCATGTAGTTTCGGAAGAATAAGCTTGTTTTTAGGATAACTACCCCAAGGAATGATTGTTTCAAATCAACCTATGATTGGGTTGATTGAGCCTGAAATAACTTTGGAGTATTTGGACTTTGTCTTGTGATTCCAAGATACTAAGCAAGGTTAATCCAATAACTAACTGACTTTGTCTTTTCTTTTTCAGCCCAAATAATAGTCGCTTAAGGTCACTGGATCATGTGATTGAATACCTTAAGACAGAGGGCACCTGCAAATGTGGATTGGACTGCCCATTCTTTGTGCAGAAGGTTTTTAATTTTGATGCCAGAATACCAAGCAAGTTGCTACCCGTTGGATCCAGGCCTGAACCATCCACATCAGGCTGTAAACATTGTGTTAATGAGAATTCAGATGCTTCCAACGCAAACCAATCAGAGGATATTGTTGCAAAGCCATCAAGTGATGGTATACTTCAAGGAGTTGAAAAGAAAAGAGGTAATTCAGTTCAGTTCAGTTCAGTTTATTTAGCCACAATACATTATGGAGAACAGCATAAAAAGAAATTATTATTCCATGGCACCCTGTACCTCAGAGTTAAAGCATCTGCATTCAGTTGTTTCCTGGAACACTCCAATTTTTGGTGACTATGCCAAAGGAGTCATTTGTACCCTTTCCTTTACTTCCAACGTGATTATGCCAATATTTTAATATTTCAGTCCAAGTGTTATTCAGGACTCTAGTTGCCTCGACATAGATTAACCTTTTAACCCCCTTACAAGTGTATCCCATTGATGCAGTAATGTAGTAGCTCTCATAACCTGCTATTGTTTTGTTTTGTAAGCAGCTCCTATCGTTTTAAAAGTCTAACTCATTGTTTCAATTGGTTGGTCTTTTGTTTTTGGGTGTCGAGCGAATCACATGACATGTTATGAGAGCTGCTACATGACTCCGTTAATGAGTACAATCATCTGAAGTTAGACAGAGTAAAATCTATGTTTCATTTTCAGGATTAAAAGGGTTGATTACCGTATTTACCCGTGTATAAGTCAACCCCCCATTTTTTATGGCAAAAAAAGCAATTTCTTAATTTCTTTGTTAAATGTTCATGGGACACTAATCTTGTATTCTTCGATTTCTGGAACTGTGGATACACAAAAAAGTCAGGGCCTCAAGCGCTTAATAGTTTTGTTGTTCAGCAGTTGTTGTATATGCAGGCATTTTGTCCTTGAGTTTCGAAAAAGTTCTCAGAAAGTCGATCATGACTTGTAAACCTCAAACTAACCTGTTTCGTTGTTCAAGGATAAAGGGCTTTAGAGGATAAGCATAACATTAACATCACAGAAGCAGGAGTTAGTCTTTGAAAATAACTTGCGAACGGTGCGAAATGAGCAAGGTTTAATTGGTCCTTGACTTATAATTTCTCACATGACAAACAAAGCAAAACTCATAAATCAAAGGATACGAAGTTTGGAAAAGCATTTAAATCAGCCAGGTTTGTATAAAGAATAAAAAAACGATCATTACCAACCAGCATTTTCAGGTAAAACGAGTGACGATGCTTGCACGCAAACACGAGTTATTCCGCCAGTTTACTAAGCCGTTAAACGATCATGTTTTATTTGAAGAAACAGAAATGCCTTTTACAGCTTTCCCCCTTTGGAAAACGAAAATTTCCAGTGTCTATTTCATATTTGTGCTTTTGAGTATCTTGAACATTTAGAGTTAAATCCTTTTTCATTTCAACTGGAATTGCTTACATTCATTTTGAAGTCTTTTGTCATTCATTTTGAAGTCTTTTGTCCACTGCGTTCGTTATGCCCAATGCAAGACAACATTATTATGTTAATTTCAAATAAATTTCTTAGCTGGAACATGGCTCTAAATCTTTGACCCGTGTACAAGTCGAGGGCGATTTTTGGAGCTTCTTTTCAGGCCATAAAAGGTCGACTTATACACGGGTAAATACGGTAATTAATATCCTTTGTAAGAGTCCTGTAGCCCAGTAGCAGAGCCACTGATCTATTAACCAATACCTTGTAGCTTCCACCTCTGTTAGGACCATTGAGGTCTTCTTGACATACCCTTGACACCATTGGTATCTTATTTATCATTTTTATGGTGTTATGTATGTGGTGTTAAATTTCACTGACAAGATAGCTTTTTACAGTAAATGTTTAAATTTTTCTTCACTTATTGCTTTGGAAGAACAATAGCAAATCCCTTCTCTTTTTGGAAAATCGAACTTTTGAAATTGAAAAATATACAATTAACCCAGTAAGAGTAAATGTTTGCTTATCTTTCAGGACCTGGGAGACCCAGAAATCCTACATCAAAAACAAGGAGAGTTGGTGTTCGAAAACCAGACCTTGATAGGCCAATGTCACCTCTTCACAACTTGCCCTTGCCTGTTCCCAGCTCCGTGCTTAACAGTCCTGTTCAAAGTGTACCAACTAACATTTCTGTTGAGCAAAGACCTTTGCCAAGTTTTGCAACAATTGTAAGCAGCTCTAAGCTTTTTAATCCTGGAGCAAGTTTGGGTAGTAACAACATACTGAGCAGCAGCGTAGTAACAACTGCAGTAAACAGTACCCCTTCAACGACAACAACAACCTTGCATCCATCAAAAGGAACCATTATGAACAACAGTGTTGCTGTTAGTTCATCCAGCTCATTAACCAACCCAACAGTCGCGACATTAGCAGGACCTGTTATTACACAGGCTTCAGCAACAACAGTTCCATTAGTAAGTGCTGTGACCACAAGCCAGAACAAAGCTGCAACCGTTACTGTTACAACACAGTTACCATCTAGGCTTCCAGGTTCAACCAAATCCAATAATTCATCTAGCCCTGCTGTCAAGAGCAGCTCCTTGAGTGCTTTACCAGCTATCAGCCAAGGTCAAACCAGCAAGACCTCTGTTTCAAGTTTTACAACCTCAGTTGTCACAACCTCTACTAGAACCATCCCTGCTGCAAAACAGCATGTAAGGCAAGTTTCTACTGTGGGTAAGGGTCCGGAAGTCAAGGCAACACCAAAAAGTATGGCTCCCCGAAGCAACAAGTCATCTAGGCCTTATAGTGCCAGAAAAACAGTTGCGGCTACTTTGAAGGCAGCTGCAGGGGCAGTAACAGCTGCAAATGCTAAGGTTCCCAATTCCTTGGATGTTGCAAAAACAGGATTTCATAATTCATTCCAGCAATCTCAAGCTGCAAAGACTGCAGACCCTGGTCTTTTCTCAGACAAGGCTGCAACTAGAACAGTCAGCAAACAATTGTCTCAAACTGTACACACCAGCACCGTGGGTACATCTGCTACAACTGGTCAAGCTCCTGCATTATTTCATAGTGTTGTGAAAGATGCCATAGGGAAAGAACAAGGACATTCAAACCGTGTGTTGTCATCTCCAAGTACTCAGGCACCTGCAGTGTCCCACTCAGCCACTGTTCATTCTCTGAGAGCTACTCAAACAGTTAGCGACTCCTCCAGAAGCAAGTCTGTCAACACAAAAGAAGCAGTGCAATCTACATCTGCTTTGGTTCAAGGTGTCCACGTTCCACCTGCTGTTCCTCAGCAACTTCAAGCTCACAGGCCTCAAGCTCATGGAGTGAGACAGCCACTCGTGAACACTACAGGTGGTTTTTATACTGCAGTGTCTTTAGCTACCACTGTAAGCCAACAGCCAAATAATGCCCAGTCTGCAGTGGCTCAGGCTGCCACTCATGTGGTTCCCTCGTCAGCAAGTGTTTATGGTCAGGCACATAATACAGCGGCATCAACACAGATACCGTCGCTGCAGCTTAATGCCTCTCAAGGTCAGGGTGGTGTGTTCTTTCAAGGAAATGGAAACCAGATATTTCAGATGAATCTGGATTCTAATCAACTTAAAGGAGCTTATCAACTTCATGGTGCACTGTACCAAGGAGCTATACCTGCAACGTTTTTGACAGCAGCCAATGCAACCAAGGCTGCACCGAGCAGTTCTCCGGGTGCAATTCCTCAAGCAATATACCCTACGAACCCTTACATGCTTGGCATTGTGATGCCCACTGCGATAACCCAGTCAGTGTCAAATCAGTCAGCCCAATCCATAGTGACGACAGCAACCTCCCCGTCGGCAACAGCAGTGGCTGCATCAGTTGCATCATATCCTTATGTCACTCAAAATGCTGCAATTGCTGCTGCATTTGATTCATTTGTACCCATTGCTCCGGCTGCAGCACCAAGATTTTCACAGACTTTGGCTCATTTGGCGAGTGCTTACACACCATTTCTGCCAACAGGTGCTGTTCAAGGGAACGTCCCAGTGCAGTTTGCTGCACAGCAGATGACATCAGTGGGTGCTTTGCAGTCTCAAACTGGTGGAAATGGTCAAATGGGACCAGCCATATTAAACCTTGCCGATTACACTGTTAAATACCCTCTCAACACAGTAAAACCTGGGTCATTTTCATCCCCGTCATCTACTACCACCGTTGGGTCCCCCAGTACTCACTCTCACACAGCTGTTGTCGCTGCCATGCCGTATTTCGCATTTGGTCAAATCAACAATCCTCGTTTTCCGTTCTCTGTGAATTTTGCGGTGCCAGGAACAAGTACCAATCCACCAGCTACATCATCTTCCACGTCACCTTCCTGTAGTTTTGCTACATCAGTGACAACATCTCACCAGTACAGCCCTGGATCCACTGCCATTTCCCAGGTGGGAGGTGCTGTGTTGGGTCATGTAGCAATGCCGTTGCAACCTAATGCTAACCCCAGTGGGGCAAGTCAGTTGCAGACCACTCCCAATCCCCACCCAGGAAGCGCGTTTTCTCCACCGTCAAGCCACAGCAGTGGAAGTCACGGTAATCAAGCATCCACACTGGCTAGGCAAGTGCCATCTTGGTGCACTGGCGGCAAAAATGCGGCTAGCACTGCGTCATCTAAACAAAGAAAATGCACCGCTTCAGAAAGTAACAGCAGCAGCTGTGGCAGTGTTAACAATAGCAGCGTCAGTTGTTCTAGCGTTGCAAATTCACATTCTTCTGGATCAGGTTCAGTGAGTAGAAACAGCTGTGGCGAGTCCAGTTCTTTGGAGACCTCGAAAACATCCAACCCAAGCTGCAGACAGTCACCAAGACATCCAGGCTTATCGTCTCCGTTAAACTCGCCTTTAGCATTACCGGTGTCAAATCAAGGGCTCTCTACCTGTCAAGGGTCTGTAAAGAATACTTCATCTCTGGCATCTGAGAGTATGCCTGTCCACAGTCAATCATTTAGTACTTTTGAGAGCCAACAAACGAACACTCCATTCGAGACGTCTAATAGTTTAAAAAGACCGTATAACGACAGCAGCGAATTGGCCAAGAAGGCCAAGTACGATGAGACGGCGTATTACAAAGACAATCCGCTGTTGGGCTTGAAAAGATCCTGTGAAGCCATCGAGGCGTACTGTAGTCCTCCAAGAAAGGAATCGAATAACGTTGACGATGATGGTGAGGATGATGATAACGATGATTTGAATGATTCTGCGGTTCAAAAAAACGATCAGCCTTCCCCTGTGAAGAAACAAGCAGGGGAAGGAATTGGAAACACTGAAACACTAAGCAATTTGAATAACTGTGATCAAAATGATGAATGCAAAAAAGGTAAGTGGAATAAAATGTCAAACAGAACTTGAGAATGGTCTACGTTTTTTCACTAATATCTTTATTGCTTACCTTCCCTCCAAGAGAGCTTATAAAATGTAAGATAAACGTGCTGCGGAAGTAGAACAGTATGTAAGAACTGATTGGTGACCTCCTTTTGAAGATTTTATTGAACAGCAACGTCCATCGCCTAGAAACTCGTAAAAGTCTTGTCTCCTCGTGTGACTTTTGCCCGAAATTCTCGGTTAATTTTTTTTAATTTGACCGTTTACCATTTCGTTTTGTTTTTCTTTCGCTTCTGTAGAAATGATCGGCACAAGGCACCCTTCATAGGGATGAAATCGGAAGAAAAGTCATGCGTAATGGCGAACGTTCAAATTGGAAAAACAACGAGAAACTCTAGCAAACTCAAAGCCTTTGAAGACGACTTTTGGGGTTTTTTTGTCAAAAATAGAAGATCCTTACACAACAAGAGGCTAGATAACTCAATTCGCTTATAGTCCGTTGTGTTCTCCCAGAAAAAATCTCTGTTTACGGCAATAGAAACGGTTTATCCCGTAGCTCAGTTTTTGTTAACCTTCCGTTGTTAGTTTTCTCTTTGTTTTGTTTGACTTAAGGTGGTTCGATTTTCGTTTTCTTCTCAATCATTAGGTAAATGTACAGAAAAGTCAAGTATTGGTGGTATTCAGCCAGTAGAAGATCAACACAAGTCTCATCAGATTTATAATGGAGACGTTTCAGGCGACCAGCATGAAGAGGCACACGGTAAGAAAACTTTAAAATAATTGCGGCTCAACCGAACTTCCTCAACCAGAATAAATTTTGATTAGTGATATTATCAATCTTAACATTTTTATTGTGTCTGATTAAGTTCGCTTGCGCGGGAAAATGTGGGGTCGTGTCGTACCTCATTCAGGATTGGCAAAAAGAACAATAGAACGAACGAAGATAACAACGGGTTTAGTCACAGAAAACAATAAGAAGTACGCACTATATAGCCAATGAAATATAGTTTTCAGCAAGGTACGGCGCTACCCAAAATGTGGCGCGTGATATTTACAACAACAACTCAGCGTAGTTATAATATACATGAACAGACTTAACTGATTAGAGTGTAATGTGAAGTGCTACGTTTCTACCCCATATGAACCATGTGAGCGTTAGCCCTACTGATGGAAATGGGCCAACACAAGGGCAGAGAAAAAGTCCGACCAGGGTGGGAATATACATGGAAAGAAAAATACTCAGTTCTAATTGGCTAAAAAAGAGTGCATTTCTCATGTAACACGGGTGCAAATTGTAGCAAGAGACAAATCAACTCTGATTGGCTTAAGATACAATGAAACCAACAAGAGCCAATATATTTATTGCTGTATAGAGCGGTTTTCAAATGAGTGTCGTAAAACCAAAACCAAAGTAATTACTTTGGCCAATCAAAAAGGACGGAGACAATCCAGTAAACCAATCAAAACTCAAAGTAATTACCCGTAGCCGACACAAAGCGCGGGAAAATGTGCACGCGCGAGCCACGATTGGTTTTGGTTTCACTTTTGATTGGTTAAAAAACTGGCGCGAGAACTTTGAACCAATCACTGAGTGAAGTAATCATAAACCAAAGTAATTCGCTAATTACGTTCGACACTCAATTGAAAACCGCTCTATAATTATTACTGGTTTCTTTGTGAAGAGTGACTGAACATAACATAATAACTAGGAAAGATGTTGATTATTTATTCGGCGAAAGAAATTGCTTTCTCACTCAAGAAGTAGCAACTGAACTAGTTTGAAAAAAGTACTCCGTTTCGTTTAAATTTTACAGTTCGAATAAAGCACGAGCCGTATTTATCAGTCGAGGCAAGTCCATTACCCACCAGTACAAATGACAAGCAAGAATATCTGGAGAAGTCTCAAGTACATAATATCAGACCGCAGTTTGAAATCGGTGATATTGTATGGGCGCAGGCCCGGGGTCTTCCCTCTTGGCCTGGCAAAGTGGTGGATGCTAGCGAAGTGGGAAAAAGCCGTCCAGATGAAGGAAAGGTAAAGAGCGACTTCCGTTTTTAGTACATTTGATCAATCAATCGTTCATTTACAACCGAAACTGATTGTTGCAATGGTATGTTTTCAGCGCTGGGTCATGTGGTTTGGCGATCATACTTTCAGTCAAGTTGAAGTTGACAGACTGAAGACTTTGTCTGATGGATTAAGAACGCTCGATGATAAAGCTCGCAAGAAGAAATACAAGTATGCTTTTATATCAGACTCGAAATATACGTCACATGTGCACGCTCTTCTGTTGAACAAAGGGAGAAGTACTTCTCAGTATCATGCGAACATGAAATGCGCGGGGCCTGAGGATGATTAAAAATTTTCTGTGCTAGCCATTCTCGTCCCTCGGGCCTTCTGACCCTTTTAGCCACTGGAGCTGGAGACTGGATATTTGGACCATTTGACGAACTGGTCTTGTGTCTCTTGTGTCTGTAAGGGCTATGCGACTCAGGGGAAGAATAATATCATGATTTCAAGAACGCGGGCCTTATTGAAGTTCCCATGAGAATTTTTCTTCAAAAATTAGCGTTAAAATATGACAACGTTTCAACCTCTTGAGCCTCTCGAAGGTCGTTTCCAAGTTGTCGTAGAGTAATTAAGCTTTTTTTATCTTTGGTCTCTCATATCCTGTAAGGCACGGATGCGAAGTAAACTCAACGTTTTGTTTAAATCCCGAGTTCTTAATTTATCGGTGAAAATTTCGGTCAATTGACTTACGTTGTACAAGTTTGCTTTCAAACACTTTGGGTGCAGCCTGTTTTGACCATTAATAGAAATACACAGAATTTTCCCATTTATCTCATTCTTTTGATAACATTTTTTTGGGGGAATGAAAGGAGTAGTATTTTATTCACCCCAGTATTCCGATAGCACTGTGAAATTAGAAAGAGCACATGTATAGAGCAACTTTCGTATGACCTTGAAGTAGTGTTCGCAATGATTTGTTTCACGGACCAATGTTTGGCAAGATTAAGACACAGCTTCTCCTTATTCCCGCCAAGGAAACTCCTAATATGGGCAGGAAACAGTTCGATTGACCAATCACATTACTGCATAAATCAAATGACGTCAAAGCGAAATGCCAATTGCTTTCCAGAAAGTTCCAAGGAGAGATGGCGTTGTTTGCATCCGCGCTCGCTAAGCCTATGAAAATTCGCGCTCATTTGTTTTTGTTCGATAAACCAATTAAATGTTTTGCGTCTCTGTTGACGCTCTGTTTTTACTTTTATTTTTCAAGGTCATATGGAGTCGCCTTATCGGAATACACAGAATTCGTATTTTTTGCGGGTGGGGTGGGTTCTATTTTGGCGCGAAAATCGTGCGCGATCCACTTGCCGGCTGCGAAGTCATTCCCAGATCACCACCGGAATAAAATTTTCCTCTTTTATTGAAGGGCGAAGAAGACAAGGATTGGTTTAGAGCAGGCGATAAGTGAAGCTCTTGAAGCACTCGATATGGTAAGTACCGTTTAGCTCTTGTTGTATCAATTGAGCAAAAACTCTCTTTGAGCTTGGGTGAGCAACAAATATCTGCCATGGATCTCGGTTGAACATTTCCGATAACCTTGGTTATAAATCGTTCACTTGTATAGCGAAAAGAAAGTGCATTAGTTCGATTCGATTTTTTGATTTTTTAATCTCTTCCGCTAGTCTTACATTCTTTTGTTTCTGTGTTGTGAATTTCAGCGAGAACGTCTTCGAGGAAGACAAGGTGAGCTTTCCTTTTTCGTTTTTACTGTGGTAAAAATTTTTTTTATCTTTTTGGCTAGAATTGTAGATACAGCATTCTTCTTCAAAATACCCGTGATCAAAATATTAGGTAGGCCTTAGTAAAGTAAGGAAAGCTACTTTTGAGAGGCCCTCTCGGACAAATTGTCCGTTTTCTCTGTTATTAGGGAGCTTACGAAACGACGACGCCGACCGCAACGAGGACTTCATTTACAAATACAAGTTCGCCTAATTCATGTCACTAAGAAACTATTTCATGTCATTTCGCGTTAAAAATGTGTAGTAACTGTCGAGGAATTAAACTGGTATGAGTGGGTTGGAAGCGTAGAGAGAGAACTGAAAATTCATCGTCATGTGCTAACGTCCTCCACAGAACTTTGAATTTGGTCATTTCACGTCGTCGTTTAGGAGATGACGGCAAAGAAATGTACCAAAATGTAAAACGCACGTGCAGAGCGTGCAGAGCCATTGTTTTTTCTCACTAAACCTATTGTTTTGTAGCGTCGTCGTTGCTGTCGGCGTCGTCGTTTCGTAAGCTCCCTATTGTTTTGTAGCGTCGTCGTTGCTGTCGGCGTCGTCGTTTCGTAAGCTCCCTATTGTTTTGTAGCGTCGTCCTTGCTGTCGGCGTCGTCGTTTCGTAAGCTCCCTAATGTTGGATGTTCAACGTGGGTTCGCATTCAAATTTGCCCCTTCGGTGCTCATGAATAAGTAATGAATGTCATTCTGCCCGAGGGAAATTTTATCCATCACGACTGAGACATATTAGCTGGTTATAGGTATTTCTGATCTTCCTATAATTTTTTCCTTCCCATTTGTATAGCAGCAAGGTCTAAAACCAAGAGGAAGAGACTTAGATGACGATTCCGTAACCACAGAAAACAAGAACGAGTATCCAGGGAATTTGTTACTGTATTTTATCGAAGTACTAATATATTCAATGATAAATGCTTAGTCGGGGGATTTAGGATATTATGTATATATGTATTGACCCGAGAAGTTTTTAATGCTAATGTCGTTTCCCAAAGGAAGTAGAACTCTCGTTACCTTGCATCCGTTTTGTAACCGAATTTCGGCACTTTTTACAGGGACCATTTTGTTACAATCTGCAAATTGTTAAATACGTCTTTTTTTTCTAAAAATGGTGCTCAATGTATACAGCAAGCTACTTTTGGCGCCAAATATTAGTACAGTAAGTTATACCAGAAACCCGTAAGGGTTGAAACGTGTGACGCGCGTTCACAGCTTCCGAATATTCAGTGCGAACTGATTGGTTGAATGTTTCAGTGCTAAGTACCATATTTGGAAACCCCTCGCTCTTGTTGTTCCAAATATGGTACTTAGCAAATTGAATATTCAGAAGCTTGTTTCCCAGAACACAAGGGGCCGTTACACGTTTCAACCCTTATGGGTTTCTGGTTATACAAAGAATG
Source organism: Montipora capricornis (assembly GCF_036669925.1). NCBI lineage: Eukaryota > Metazoa > Cnidaria > Anthozoa > Scleractinia > Acroporidae > Montipora > Montipora capricornis. The sequence goes on from NC_090883.1 coordinate 42,379,256, forward strand.
CATCGGCACTTGAAGGCAATAGGGGAATCTTTGTTTACATTTTTTTCGTCATTAGCACAAGGCTATCGTTTTCTAAGCAGTCAGCTGAGAATCAGGCACTGAATATTGGAAGTGCATTGCATAATCAGCTATTTCTGGAAATTTGAACGCGATATACCAGATAATCTCTGAGCAGTGATGCTTTGAAAATTCGACATTTTACAAAGAATGTGTGGGGTCATTAGCGACATTGTCACCCAAAGAGTTATCAGTTTTTGATGGCTAATAACCGGCTCGTTATCAAAGCTAAAAGACTTAAAATTGGAGATTTAAGTGTTTTTTAACCTTTTGAAGTCAATTGCGTGATGCCTTCCGCGAGCAACCTCATCATATTAATTTAATGAAACAAAGTGTTAAGCAATGTTGTCAGCAAAGATTCCTTTACACGTGCATTGGGCTCTGCGAACGGAAATTCTTGTTACCTACAGGGTCTTGGTAACCCTTTTAACGTGTCTTATATGGAAACTCCTGAGGCTTTCCAACAAAACTCGCAGGGAGATGGAATCGCAAAATGTAGATTACAACACAAACTTGCTTCTAATTTTTAGTGATATGAGGTGGGGGCATTTTGTTCAAAGCTGGTTTGTATTGACCCAAGTGGAGTGTCAGTTAGTGAATATTTAAATAATTTAGTGATAACTTCCCTTTCTCAGCTTTTGAGTATATTTAGTACATGGTTGTCCGTATAAGGGTTGGGGGGATAGGGTGGGGGTAGCTTAAAGGAAGAGGTGAAGCCACGTTGCAGCTAACGAAACAATTTTATACAAGCGGTGGAGTCAGAATATGGAGTGAAGACGTAAGATCGTTTAGTTTAGGTAATCACATGATTTCGAGTGCAATTAGGAATAAATAAGCACGAGTACATTTTTTCAGAGACGACCAAAATAATTTGTTGTCTTTGAAAAAAATTACAAGTGCTTGTTTATTCCAAGTTGCGCGAGAAAATAGTGTTATTACTTATTAATAATATACATGAAAAAATTCGAGATAGTTAATCAGAAGAAACGCACGCGTATCACGCAATCGGGGAAAAAGTTGCGCCATCCAGGGCGCACGCGTGATTTGAAAACAAACTATTTTAT
>NC_090883.1:42385376-42387876 GCF_036669925.1 Montipora capricornis
CATTTCTTTGATGTATGGAGGTGTCGAACCGTATCATTGGGAATTTCGCGGGTGCCCGTTCTGAAGGTGGTCAATAGTGTTAAACTTTCAGGGTGCCAGTGTATGAATTGTACATAATCATTTTGCTTATATATATGTCTTTTATTCACATACATACTTTTTCCTTTTTTTGTTCTGAGGAATACTACTGATAATGAATATTAGGCAAAAAATTAAAATTACAATGAGCCTCTGGCTGGGGTGACCACTGTCATATGTTTTGACGTTAAAGAAATTTATGGAAAGTTTTTACCAAAGGGACTTTTCCGTTTAGCTCAAGTTCTATTTAAGACATCGAAAGGTGGGTCCCCTGTTCTCCTTTATCACAATCGGCGGTCATAAACTCAGTTTTGAACTACTTTAAGTCGTCAGATTATTGCCTTAGACATCCATAATTACAATGTGTTCTGAGCAAGAAATGCACCTCCGTCTTGTCCCGACTGAACACGCGCAGGAGCGATCTCAGTTTTCCTCCCTCGGCCACAGAATACTATTTTACGGAACTCACGCCGAAAGCCACTGTGTGTTCCAGCATATATAAAAGGGTTTATTGAGCTACTCAAGAACATGAAGAAGTTAACCAACAACGGGACTATACGGGGAACTTTGCTGGGATAGAAGCGATTTGTAAGAGAAAGACTCCACATTGGGACCCAACAGAGAAAGAAGCACGTTAACACCAAAGCTATTGTTTTGCTACTTTTGATTTCCTGCCTCGTAATGATCGCTCGAGCTCCTATCGTGCCCCCAAACAAAGACGGGGCAACACTAAGCTGTTGTCGGATGGCTTTGAATACTCCGCAGTAGCAAAAAATAATCACCAAAAACGAGACTCCAAAATACAAGGACACTACAAGACAGTAGTGAAGTAGCTTTCTATCTTCGGTGTAATGCATTACATTGCATGCAGCAAAACCAACAACGAAACTATAGCGTTGCCAATTAACAAGACGTGCAATGAGCAAATAAGAGATGAGTAAAAACCAGACGCAAAATAACCAAAGCTTGGAGCGCCAGGGGGAGAAGATCTTTGTGTAATAATTCCTCTTGACAATTCGCATGTACCTGCTCAACGCTGTGAGGGCCATTGTGGCGGGTGGACAGTAGGTCGAAAAAACATCTACAAAGCCATGAACCTGGCAAACACTATCGCCAAAAACCCACTTTCCGACGATCAAAGTCCAGAAAGTAAGCGGCATTTCGAGAATTGCACAAGTCAGATCACCAATGGATAGTGCGATGATATAAAGGTTGATCGTTGATCGCAGTCTTGGGTTCCGATAAACGGCTAAACAGAGCATGATATTGCCTACAAGACTTGCCACATTAAGGCCAAGACAAACGGTGGACTCCACGACAATAATCGGTAGGCTCCTCGGTGGAAGTTCAGGAGACATTGTCTCGGTGGTTGCCTGGTCGTTCACTGAAAACAGCTGTGTTAACCTGAAGCGTCAGACCTTCGCTGTTAAGGGAGACATTGCTTCACCAGGTCTACCACATTCTCTCGCTTTTTGTTTTTTCTTAACCGAGACTTTGTTTTCGGATATATTAGTGGTTTGGAAAGCCATGAATAGAAGGGAACTACCTACAGTAGGTTAGAAGATATATGAGAAACAAAAACCAATTAAACGTCGTATTGACGTCAAGTGACTGTTTAGCAATCATCGATGTAATTAGCTCTATTTGACTCAAGCTGTCTACGAAAGTTAAGGCCTATATTAGTGCGACAAAAATACTAGCCAATAAAAGTATACTTGCAATAAGCAGCATGGAAGAAGCCTTCCGCTGTAGACGTCATTCAATTTTCATCTGTCCGTTTTCATAGCACGTATCGCTTCTTAGAGCCGAAACAATTTGGAGGGAACATGCATACAGGATATTAAACTCATCAGGACACATATTTTAATGGGAACTGAAAGGTGTTTTTCAGACCGACACTGAAACATCCTGTTAAAGGGTATGAAACAGAAATTTATTTTATCAAACGAGTTCATAAAGGTCAAATAGCCACCGTGAAAGATTTGGAAAGCTGACGTTTCGAGCGTTAGCCCTTCGTCGGTTAGCCCTTCGTCTTTCGCTCCAACGAAGGGCTAACGCTCGAAACGTCAGCTTTCCAAATCTTTCACGGTGGCTATTTGACCTTTATGAACTCGTTTTATAAAATAAATTTCTGTTTCAATCTCCCACCGACGCAGCACCACAGTTTCTTTAGAAACTAAAAATTTTTTGTTAAAGGGTATGGTTTGTTTAATTTAAGAATTGAAAATGCACCGTCCTCCTACAGAGTGTCACTTGCCTGAAAATTAAACGAGAAGATGTCCATTCCACTTCATTGAAAGACAAATAACGAGTATTTAATAAAAAAATAACATGAAATGTTAAAACGGTCAAGTCAAGACGCGAAATGTCCAGCTGTCCTTTGCAATTTCCTAGAGGAAAAGCAAATGATTCAGCGGTCGAA
>NC_090883.1:42405376-42412876 GCF_036669925.1 Montipora capricornis
GGACCCCCCCTTCCTGCTAATTATTGCACAGTCCCTTAGTATTGGACTGGAACTATTGTAGCTTGCAATGGAGGCTAGTGCGGGGGACTATTAAACTGAAAATTCTAAAATTGCAGTCAAGGATGGACATCAGAATATAAAATTTGTGCTTGACACTCACTCCAGAGCCAGAGCCTTGAAAACAAGGTTATTTATTTTTTTATTTATTTATTTATTTTTTCATTTTGCCACAGAAAAAAGAAATTAAAATACAAATATGAACAATCAAAAAAGAGAAGATGGAAAGAAAAATTATTGAATTACATTGGTGGCGAGGAGGCCTAAAAGAAACTACTAAGCTTATGTAAATTAGGCCTCCCCAAGTAAAAGCATCTATCTATTGTTGACATGCAAGTTGGCAACGGAGAAAAGAACATAAAAGGGCGGTTCGGGTTGGAGACAACAATTCCAAAGTTGCTCAACACGCGAACCAATTTGTCCATAGTATAGACTTCAATCATGCGACAATTGTAGACAAGGCTAGTAATTTTCCCGAGAGTCTTTTTCCCTAGGCCTGGTATTCGCAGAGAGACGGCAACGCGGGAAACGAACATATTGACATCCCGGATGTATACAAATCCCTCGCGTAATCACGCGCAGCAGTTGTTTGTTATGTTTTTGTTGGCGTAGCAGGCGCAGAACTGTGAACCGTTAGAGAGCCGTTACTCTGTTGGCTTTTTTAAAAAATCGACGAAGGCCAAAGTTGCTTGGTCGAAACGTCTTTGAAGTTTTATTAACGTTGTTTCTAACGTTAACAAGAGTCATTGTCAAGCACAAATTTTATATTCCGCGGGGGAATATATTAGAAAGTATTTGCATTTGAAAAGGTTCCCCCGCGTTGGCCTTCATTACAAGCTAGTTCCAGTCCAATACTGCGAATACGAATATGGTCTATTCTTTAATCACTCACTGAAAAACTATTAAGCCTCTGACTCCCAAGCTGGCCTGAACCGGTCATACTTAGTATTTGACTCGTCAACGAGGAACCCCCGGGAGTCAATGGGTTAATAAATATTTCGCCCGTAGTTTGTCGTGAGCGCATCTGAATGAAGAGATACCGAGTTCGAATCCTACTTGGGCTGCCTTCTCTGAAAAGTGTCTACGAGGCAAAGAAAATCTTATTTACATATGCGCAGCCAAATCGCGACCCCCCTCCCTCCCCATCTCAAAAAACGAAGCCGAATGCTATACTTTGTCAACAACAACAACTTTAAGTGTCAATGGATTTAGCACTAGAGCCCTAATTGGGGACACTGATGAAATTAACTCAAATCAAATCAAATCATAGTGAACTTTCTTTTAGAGACAAATACTTTTAGCGCTGGGCATTAATTGGCAACACTGTACAAAATCAAATTAAATCAAATCAGTCATGCAAGTTCTTTTGGGACAGGGGAATACCGGAGTATCCGGAAAACCCACAGTGACGCCAAGTCTAGAAATCTAACCCGGGCCGCCCTGATGGGAAGCGAGTGCTCTCGCCACTGCGCTATCTCTACTTCTCTGTAAAAACATAACACATTTGGCTGCTAATTTTTGCATTTTGATAACTAGGCCCTTTTCAGACCCACGAACTTGCAGTCGGTTTTTTGCATTGTCTCTTATTGACAATTTCATAGCAATTTTGTCCAGTAAAAATTAGGACTCCCTCTGGTCCTGAACTCACGCGTCATTTCTTCGTCCCTTCCCAACGGACCACACCCTGGCAAACAACCAATTGTTATTGTCAGTGTTCGACTCCTCCCATGCTACAAATTAACTTCCTTTGTAACCAAGCCTTTACCTTCGAGAAATCGTTTCGAAAAAGAAAATGCGTTTTGAACTTTTTTCGCAATCAACAGCAAACAATGCCTTGAATTATGGAGGAGCTTTTCGGCTCAGTTAGTCTTGGATTTCAGCTTGAGCTCGAGCGTAGCAAGAGTTCTTCGCAAATGAGCCACAAAACTCCAAGTGGGTGACGCATTTGACATCTTGATGTTGGAACTGTAACCCTATTTCTTTAACTTAATTAAGTACTGACATTCTACAACTGTGACTACTAATCTTCCTCAGTAATTTTGGCTTAGTTTTTGAAAGTAAATGCTACCTCAATTCCGTCATTACTGACGAACTATCTATTTTTCTCAGTGACTGCATCGAGCGAAACTCAAGTCCACGAGGGAGAAATCAATTTTTCGCGCCTTGAAGCTCTTGATCCTCAAAAACGGGAATTACTGGAGGCCAGGTTTTCCACTCCAAGGGTAGGCTGGACTCTAAAAAAGCTAAGCCACTCGTGAAAAAAACAGACTTGCTTTTAATTAATCATGAAGTCGTTTCATTAAAAATGGTCGCCATTTGGTGATGCTCATAGCTTCTTTCTTGAAAAGGAACCCGGACATAAAATGTGATCAGTAACCCAATCATGAATTCAGTTCGTAAAACCTAGATAACAGTTGGCTTCATGGAAACAAGCTTGTTTGTTGCGTAAACAAACAGGCTGCAGAAGCAGTGTCTGATTGACGTCAGGTGGAAGTTAACCAATCACAATACCTGTGAACAAGATATTTTGGCTAAGTTGAACTACTTTGCTTTGCTTTTCATAATTCTGTGCTCCAGAAAATTTGTTTACCCTACCTTTAGCAAAGATATGATGTAACAAAATGTACCAACAAGGACCTTTTGAAACAAAGGGTTCTCTTGTTCTGGTACTAAAGCACATCTGCAACATATACCATTACCAGGTATCAAATTACATGGATCACAAAGAGCCCCTGTACTTAAGTTAGGGCCTCTTCATATGAACCCGGTTACACGAGAGCTCACCTTACCTCTAAATCCAAGGGGGGGAGGGAGGGGGGGGATGCTTGTCTGAAGTGTTAAATTAAACCCCTAAAGGAGACCAATTTGGGCGTGGCCCAGGTTTTTTTTGACCACATTAAAACACAGAGAAACAAAAAATACCGTGACTTTTAACTTTTAAGAATGGCAAAGACATTATCACCTAATACCTTCACCTATGAGAAGAAATGTAAAAGTGTAAGTATACACTTTTATATTTCTTCGCGCGCAACCCTAAAGGAGACCTTCACGGCTACATATGACTGCGTTTTGCCCAGAACACCCTAAGTGAGACCAAAATCTGAAATTTACACTCCTAAGCAAGGTGACTAGCATCCCTCCCCATTTTATATGGGATTTCCCCCCTCCTTCTCCCTGGGCTCTAAATCCTTTGTAAAAACTTTGATGTGTTCATATGAAAGGGCGGGCTGGCTCAGTTGACGTGATCGTGGTTTTTCCAACTGGGATCTCGTTAAGTGGGCTGGAAAATTTTGCCATATAAACACTTCATTCCGGTTACCGGAGGGAAAATAATACAATGCATTTTCGTGATCGAGATTTGATAGTTAATGTAAATTCAACAGAAATTTGAAGTTTTTTAAACAAAGAAAATCGAGAAATTCTCGCCACTCGCCAAACTTGTTCATTAGATTTCACTCCTCGGAAAGCAGGCTGAAAGTCACCATATGAACACTTTAATTATCTGGTAGATATAATTAATAATTTTGTCATTGCAGAGTATCAATCAAGACTCCCAGCACAGTAATGCCAGTATTACCTCTGTTGGAAGTGACAGGGATATTGAGGTACCATGATGGCTTGTTAGCTCCCCACACTCCCTCCCTGCCTCACTCACCCACCCCACCTGTCTTCTCTTCTATCTCTGGGTCAGTACATTACACTCTGAAATTGACATGATCCATACCAAGCAAGCATAAGGTAGTGTCCAGTCCCCAGTTGTTCAAAGGTTGGATAACTTTATTTGATGGATTAGTCATTATTCGGCTGTTGAAAGTGCTACTGTGACCAAAAATCAATTCGACTTTTTCTTTGTATTTCAAAACTATGATAACTGAACACTTAAGTGACCAAAGTTTTAAGCCTTCATTTCAAAAAGACACCAGTTTATTTCGAATGAAAATTTTCTTTAATGGTCTGCCATTACTAACTTTAAAATCTTGAGCGAGCTGGATCAAGGATAAGATGACATCAAAGACTCACAGGTTTAAAAATACAATGCATGGGCATGAGCCTTAATTAATATTTAGCATGGGAATTCCGAGCTTTCACTCTTTTAAACTTGTGTTTTGCATGTATAATAAGCTGCGTTTACACCCTGAAACTTTAAGCTAGCGAGTCTTCTACGTCATCTTTTGCTCGATCCAACCCTCTGAGGTCCAATCAGTCAGTCTTGAACGTGAATAATGGCGGACTGTGAAATCCTAAACATGCACTAAAAAAATAGTCTTTGGATAAAGTTCAAAGCTTAAAAATTTGCCAGTCAGGTGTCAAGCAAACACGCTTTCAAAATCTGAAGGAAAATGGGAATTTACTTTTTTGAACATAGTAGCACTTTAAATCTGTGAAAAGATTTAAGTATGTAATTACATGTAATTATAGGCATGAATGAAATATTTGGCCAATGTTTAAACTGGAGTTTGATTTATACTCTGGATAGCAGCCTGTAGACTGGATAATGTTATCCAGCCTAGTTTGAACAAAACTGGGACCAGAGCCTTACCAAATGTGTTTGTTTAGACTGTCACGCCCAACAACAGAAGTGAGAAGCATCCAGGAAGAAAACGCAAGGCTACCCAAGATGGGGATTCCCCAGGTGATGGCTATATTTTGGAAGAATAAGTTTTCAAATAGTTATGTTTTGTATTCATTATTTTTTTGACTCCTTGAACCATGCTCCAAAACAAGTATTGTTTCAAGAGCTCTGTTACCCATTCATTTTCTTACTCCCGGGCTCTTCTTCTCTAACCTCTGATCTGGACAAACCAAATTTTAATGTCTTACAAGCTACCTTGATAGCTTTTCTCAGGTACAGTAGTAGGTTGCACTTTCTAAGGTTTCATGTAGGAGGAAAAACAATTTTTCCGTGGTTATTTTTTTAGGCTTTCTTAACAAGAGTGGTCGTTCAGAGACAAGCAATAAAATTACAGAGTACTTCAAGGTACAAAAGTTATGATCAGTCTTCTTAAAGGGGCTAGGTCACACAATTTTAGGCAATTTCAGCACTGATCGAATGGTCATAGAATTAACTAAAATATCAAAATAACTGTTCAAAACTGTAGAAGAACTCTAACAAAACACAGGGAAGCCAAGAAGGGACATGGATAGACAGAACTGGAGAGGATTGAAATGGATTGAATTTGGGTAAATTTGAAAAACGACGGCCCACCTTTTTTCAAATTTATATCTGTCTATATCGAAATGTCATTTACACAGCTGGAAAATCATTCTCAGTTGTTCTGTGGCGGTACTTTTGCAAATGAAAGGCTCTTGCTCTGGCTCTTTAATGCTTACAGCTCATAATTAACAAAATTAAACAAAAATACCTGAAATATGTAGCATGACCTAGCCCCTTTAAGCTGAGGTTAGCTGTGTGCACACCTTTCCAAAATTCACATTCTTTTGTACTTTTCAAATCTGCAGCAGAATGAAGTTTCCTCGTCACATTCTTGCAGAAGTCCACAGAATCTTTTGCCCTCATTTATGTCTCAGGTATAATCACATGTATTTACAGTTTTTTTTACATTAAAATAATAATAAATAATTACTTTAAGAGCAAATCACAGTGACGAAAATTATTTGAAAGTTATGAATCTTTTTTGGGTGATTGGTACAGATAATGTTCCTGATATTATATAGACTGTCCTTTTTTTTTTCAGTTTCCAGCAGACAGTTCATCTACATTACCCTATCCACTCAACATGAAATCTATGAAACATGAAGCAGAGTCTGATGACTCCGATGGGATAGACTCTGCAGGGATTTGTGTTCATGAATCAACACAGGTTTGATTAACTGGTGATGACATACACTTGTCTAAAATGAGATCATTGGTCTGCATGTTCATTAAACATCATGAATTATTCCACCATGTCAACATTACACACGTCCAGAAAAGCTGGTGATAAATGTCTCAAAGTTACAACATCATAGGCGTACAGGCACGATCCGACCTGGGGGGGCGGTGTCCTTTTTGCCCGAAAAAATTACACAGTGCCCGAATGTTTGATTGTTGAAATCCGTTTTTTACTCCCTCAAAATGTACGAAAGAAACATTCGTTTACAATCCTTAAAAGTCATAAAACTGTACGTATTCGAAACAAAGAGTTTTTAGAACTTCACATAAATTTTATGCAAAATAAATTGCTAACGCTAAATGAAATAGAATTTTACCTGAAGCTTTGAGGCTGCTTGAACTCACCTTAAAAGTCCCTTTGATCTGAAAAAGTTTTGAATGCCGGCGTCGCCCAAAGAGTCGGTGGTACAGACCACGGAGAAACTCTTCAAGCTAAAACTTTCTTTCATCTTTGATCTCTCGCGCCGCGTTAAAAATGGCGCGAAAGTTTGGTGCGAACTGCAGCAAATGCCAGCGATCAACAGATCAGCAGCCGAGCAATTCAAATGTTTTAAGATCAACTGCAAGGACTTATTCAAAACAAGGACTTTAATATCTTTTAACTTACAGAAGTAATATTTTTATACTTTCAAGTGCTCTTTTTTATATTTTAGCCTTATTTATATATTTTTTAATTCCATCTTTTATCGTTTCTTTATTGCCTGAATTTTGAGCGTTTCGCCCGAAAATTTCTGATACTGGGGGGGGTGCCGCCCCCCGGCTCGCACGCCTATGACAGTAACCCTTAACCTAACCTAATAATGATTACAATATCATTTAACGAGATGGCTCCTTGACATTCATTATCAATGGAAAAATGTTAATCATAGCATCAATTGCTTAATAATAAACATAGAAATATTATTGACACTCAAAAAAAATTTAAATGTTAATTTGCAATATTATTGACAGTTTTACTGCTGTGTGCCATTAAGCTATTGAATAGAAAGTACAAATGTGCATACACTATTCTAATTACATTATAGGAGTAAAAGCTGTTGGACAGTTAACTCAGTGTACAATGCAAATCAGCTTTCTGCTCTTTACATGTATGTCGTTGTCCTAAGAATTTGATTTAGAAGTGTATTGAAAATTCTTGTTTTTACAATGGTTTAATTTGCAATTCTTTTTATATCGTATTGCAGACAATATTGACAACTGCAAGTCTGCAGGTTGGTTCGGTATTTCACACACTTGTATTAACCCATTGACTCCTGGAGGTTCCCCATTGATGAGTAAAATCGAGTATAAAGTATAGCCAGTTTAGGCCGGTTTAGAGGTGAAGGGGTTAACCCATAGATTATTCCTCAGGTGCCCTATGATGCCCCCAGTTGAAAACTAAAATTGTCTGGCATTTGACAGAGTAAAATCTGTTAAGTCTAACTTCTAGGGGTCAATGGGTTAAGGGAACATACAGACACCCACTAAAACTGACTGCAGTTTGACCCCTGCATGTTACACTGTACTTGTAGGACCTCTGCCTCCAAATAATTAATCTTTTCTGTAGCAAT
>NC_090883.1:42417876-42422876 GCF_036669925.1 Montipora capricornis
ACATCTGCTAAAATGCTATTTTAAACATAGCTTTATTATCCTTGTTGCTGCAAAACGCCACGCATAGTGTTTTAAATCATCACTCCGCATATTCTTATTCCGGAATAGGGTCAATCGAACGCGCCCTAAGTCCTTACACCAGAGATATGTGGTAGTGTAATATTTTTGCTTTTTTGAAGATGCCAAGGAAAGAAAACTTCCAAAGACGAGTGGAGTAGATATTGATCAATTTGCAAGACCAACTTCACCAATGTACGTGCATTTTACAACAACTCTTCATTTTAGGCCTACATTATAGTACTTTAAGGTACAAAATTGCAGATCAATGATAATAGTACCATTTCTTATTTTGCGATTCTGTAATTTAATTTTATCAAAAATGGTGCTTGTAGGCTAACTCCAATGGAATACCATGAGAGGGAAGAAATTTTAAAGCTCAGGGCAGTGGCATTAAAAAAGGTGAAACGCTGTAATCTTTAATACCGTGGGATTTTTTTGTGTTGAAACAACATGTGGTGAGGCGTACATGTAACTTATAACTCTAAGCAAGAAGTTTTGAAAACATCATTTCAAAACTTGTCTTGAACTCTTCCAGGTCTTTAGCTAGAATTGACTCACGGAATTGCTCTACAAGAGGTATAAAATTTTTAGTAAAACTTGTTTGCATGTGGCTGCCTTTTTAGCTTTGTGATTATAAAATGCTGATGTGCTCGCGTAATATGTTCTACAATGTATAAGAACAGGATCACTATAAAAGATTAAGCGATATTTTGAATCTTTTAATTGTCTTACCAGCGTCACCAACGAGATGAAAACTAGGCCAAGAAATACAAGAGAAACTCTTATCTACAAATTATGAATGATATATTCAGTAAATAAAATTGATATCTTTAGCTGGCAGTTATGATAGGTCATAACTTGGCTTATTCAGGATTTTTTCTTACCGCAAAAAGGTGTCTCGATTATTCCAGATCGAAAAACGTTTCCTCGACTATTCTAGATGAAAAACTATAAAAAAAACCCGTTCTGTTATGTTCTTGTGGCAACGGATTAGTGAACGTTTTTCTCAATGTTATGTACAACTGGGAAATAGACCTTAATCAATACAGTTATTTGCCCTATTCTCGGACACTTTTTGATGACTTACCAAAAAACTGGCGTGTACCGTATGAAAGTGAACGTTGTATTTATAAACGAAGTGAAAAAAAGCAATCACATATTTTTCCAATTTAATTTAACTCTGTTTATCTTCACTAAAGATCAAGGGCGATAGTAGTCGCAATTCTTGATCCTGTCCGTTACTGATCAACATTTCATGTCGGAATAGTAAAAGTGTACTTCAGAAAAGAATTTACCGCCTTGTGGTTGGTTTCTTTGTTAATTTTTTCGCTCGCACGTCTTGAGTGCGTACAGATCCAGGTATTTGGCGTTAGGGAAGAACCTTCAGCGATCATTTTTGGGAGATACAGCATCGCATCATGAAAATGCGTGTTTAATTGTATCACTGAAATGACCACGTAAAAAGGAAAGGAAAGGTACTTTATTTAAGTGTCTAGTCGTTGTAGCGCTGAAGCACTAATTGGGGACACTGTAAATTGAAATTAACAATTAACACAAATCAAGTCAAATGTTGGTTTTTGAGGAGAGGGGAAACCGGAGTACCCGGAGAAAACTTCTCGGTGCAGAGTAGAGAACCAACAAACTCAACCCACATATGACGTCGAGTCGCCGAGTCTAGGAATCGAACCCGGGCCACATTGGTGGGAGGCCAGTGCTCTCACCACTGCGCCATCCCTGCATTCCCTAGCACCCCTGCACCCCTTATTAGAGTTCCGAATGACGACACGAGAAGCAAAATGTACTGCTTACCTGTTTCGATAGCTCCATTGCCCGTGCAAAAGACCGAGTAAACCTTCTTCATCCGTCAGCAATTAATGCGGGAAAAAGGAGATTCGCATGTGCAGCACGTTAAAATTTTTGTTCGTAGTGCAGCATTTAATTCAAGGTAAAGAAATCACATATTATACCACGTTTTACTAGTATCTCTTGAGAGCTGATGGGATGTACATGGTTAAGGTCCAAGGTTTCCTTTGTCGCGTAACTTCCCGTAAACGGTCGCGAATTTAACTGCCTATGGGCCTTTTATCACACGGCGGCGATGTTGAATCCCGAGGGATTTGCCCCACCGAAACTCTTTCCCAAACATTTCAACTCGAGGCCGAATAAGGCCCATTCGCGCGTAAAATAAAAACAGGGGTAACAACATCATGTTGGTTTTCCATATTTGGGAATCACATTGCGACCCAATCTCCGTACGCTGCCAGGAGGTAACGCAACGAAAGCCCTTAGCAATTGCTTAGCTGCCGTTCTCGCCAACCATTCATATCGCTTTTTTCTCGTTAAATCTCCACCTGGAATTAAATTTACAAGAAAGTGAGGATGAATCACCTTTTGATAAGTTAGGCGCCCGTTCGGGCTACTCGTTCAAAAATGTGGTCTCCCGCGCTCGAAAATGAGGCGCCCCAGGCGACCGGGCGGCAGCAGCCTTGGGATTTGTTTCGTTTTTACAACGAAATACAGAATCGTAAACTCTAAGTGTCCGGAAAAAGGAGTGTCCGGGAAATCGGGCAACATACTGTACCATGTTCCATTTTTCTGGATACTGCATGGTTTGAATTGCTTGTGAAAGTTGCGTTATTTTGCGTGTTATTTCATGAGCCCAGACACCATGCTAAAACAAAGGCATAGTTAAGATGATCTCGTGCGTTTTTGTTTCGACTAACAAGACGTGCGTTATCTCAAAAACCGGAGGTCTGTTTTGTGGCCTTGCGAGGAGATATATTTGACGCTGTGCCAACAAGTATTCTTGTGTATAACATTCGATTTTGTGTTGCTTATGTCTGCAAACTCTGTATATGTTTTATTCGATAATAATTATTGTAATACCTTCTGACAGAAATTTGCCACCTGTTGAAGTGTGTTTTATTTATATCGTTTCAAGGAAGAGACAGACCTTCAGGTTGAACAAGAAAAGTTGGATAGGGAGAGAAATCTTCATATACGAGAATTGAAAAGGATACACAATGAAGACAATTCAAAGTAAGTCTAAATGGATGTCCACTTCTCTTGAGCGAGGCAATCAGAACAAAGCGGCCAAGATAAACTCGCGAATGAAGGAGTATAATACTCAAGTTTTCAAAGGAATAATATTGCTGCGTCGGTGGAGAATGAAACCCGAAAATTTGATTTTATCAAACAAGGTGATGTAGGTAAATCATCCGCCGTAAGAGAGATTTGTGAGGTGACGTTTTGAGTGGCTAACGCGAAGGGATACCACTCTAAACCTCTGCTCGCTGTTCTTTTTCACGGTGGTCAGGGGTTAACGCGTTTGTTGAACCAGATTTTCTTGTTTAAAGTACAGCAACTTTCTTTAGCCAATTACAGGAGGTGCAGGAAATCACATGAGCTAATCGTAAAGCAGTGCATAGGCATGCACCCGGCACTAAACGCGGGAAACTCGTGCGAACAAGCCACAGCTGAAGTCACGTGTTAGAGGCTAGGGAGTTAGGAAAGGGTTGCGACAGTGACAACGCGACAAAACAGTTATATCATTGGTTAAAAGAGGAAAACAGTCGTGCTGGATGTGCAACCCGCATTTTAGCACATATTGCGGTACTCTGCGTAAAATCACGACAACGTCCCTATTTAGCGATCGTGACGCGTGCTTTCTAGGAAGTAAACCTAGTGCTCCTTCGACCGAGCGAAACCACTGACCTTTCGATTGCTAGTTCGGATTTTACCATGCGTTTTGTATTTTTATTATTGGATGACAAAATATTGTTTTCTGATATACTTTTTCTCTGCAGATTTAAAGATCACCCTACACTTAATAACAGATATTTGTTGCTGAATCTTTTAGGTAAAGGAGGGTTCAGCGAAGTTTACAAGGTAACAACAATACGGGATTTCCGAAAAATAAGGGAAACAAGCGCGCATGTCACTCATTGGTCTGAAATTGTTTCCGTGCCAGTGAGTGAGTGCAGTGAAAGGTCAAACACAACTGATGCGGTTGATAGAATGAGCTAGTCGTTACGCAAAGTTAAGTTATGTAACCAGTGCTATGCGCGGAAAAACTCGGAGCTTTCGCACCAAGGACGGTAACGGCAACGGCGAAACGTCTCTTGAACACAAATATCATGCAATCTTGACAATTTTGCGATTGCTCAATCCTGTTTACCCTCAACAGTGGTGGCAAAGTACTCTGTAACTGCATTAGATGGAACACCGTTGAAATAATTGTGAAAATGTTAGTTAGTTGACGTGAACTGACGGCGGACGGCAGGCTACTGATTGTTATAAAAGCATGGAAATTCCGAGGCTCTTTTTCGAAGTGGTCTGTCTCTTTTGAAAAGTTTCTTGGTAGGTAGGGTGGTTGGTAGGGAAATGAGTTTCAGATCAAGCTAATTTGTGTTATTTTTGAGTGAAAGTGCAAATTCCATCCTAACGTTTGCCGTTTGCTGTAGACATGACGGTAGATGTTTTGCAGCAGAAATGTACCAAATGGATCAAAATCTTGGCGCCATATTTTTATTTATTAAAAAGCCTAGTTTTTTTTCTGGCGTCGCCGTTGTCGTTCCTAAGTTCCCGACAACTATTACGTCTAACTGTAGCGCGAAAGTCTTAAACCAATTGCGGAAACCCTTTACATACGACAGTTTTTTTTTAATTTACTCAAGTGAAACGTCGTGGGTTTCTGAAAAAAAAGCAACCAAAAAAATTTCATACCGATTTTTATTCATGCCTTTCTTTTAAAAGTCGGATTTTTCACTTCCGGGAGCGCTAGTAAGGAGACTTGGAAAAGCAAAACTGTTTGCATGATCAAGACAGCTCAACAACCCGGAGGATTAGTTTGGTTTCAGGGCCCGAATTTCCCGTTTTTGGATAGAGAATAGCAGTTCCAGAAAAACTGCTTTTGAGATGCGTTGTATTTGGTTGCAATA
>NC_090883.1:42425376-42430376 GCF_036669925.1 Montipora capricornis
AAGGCCGAGACACACTGGGCGACAAGTCGCAGCGGCAGGTCTCTGCGACAAGTCGCTCCGTGTACAAGTCGCTGCGACACGACGCCTGTTCGGTGCACTCGTGGTGATCTCGTATGAGGGGGAATAATAACTAGTTTTCTAATTCAATATGGCGGACCAGCGAATACAATGTGACGCTCTCTCTTTGGTTCATTTATAATTTGTCGAAACGACTTGTTGCCGGAAGTGTACACACGGTGCGACAACGCTGCGATCTGTCGCACGAATTCAAACTGGTTTGAATTCGTGCAATTGATCGCAGTGACAATGATTTCTCAAAATTAACCGTGTAACACGAGGCGAACTGTTGCAGCATGCAGATTTGTGACGTTCTTGTTGGCGTCGCCGTTGTCGTTGCTTAACCTCCCAAATGACAGAATAGATGGAGGCTCAATCGACCAAGATATTAAAATAAATAATTGTCAATTTTGAAGTATTTTCACTGTCAATTTAATTTTGTTTTCTTGGACCAGGTGTAGATAGCAGTCTTTTATTGGATGTTTTTTGCTTCTTTTCAGCGGATTGTTCATCTTTATGATGTCTTT
Source organism: Montipora capricornis (assembly GCF_036669925.1). NCBI lineage: Eukaryota > Metazoa > Cnidaria > Anthozoa > Scleractinia > Acroporidae > Montipora > Montipora capricornis. The sequence continues at coordinate 42,425,961 of NC_090883.1, forward strand.
GAGATCGGACAGCATTCGTAAGTTAAAACTAATCCACAACATAAGTTTTTATAGGTCTTTTTATTGTCAAGGGAGGTTTTGATTTGAGTGTTTGAGAAATGAGTGGCGAAAATTCAGCGAAAATTGGATCTTCACTCAACAGTTGGTGATCTTGAGGCCATTCGAGAGATGTTCTGTCTGCGATAGTTCGCCTTGCTAAATCTTCGAGATCAAGTCGCATTTCGGCCATAACAGTAACCTCTTTCAAGTCAATGAGGTTTTGCCGTTTACACGACAGATGATGAATTGATTGGCATCCCTCGCGGAAATCGCGAGTCCTAGTTGGGGACTTGTCTTCTTCTATTTACCATAGTTAATAGACGGGAATGGTTATGAAACCCGACAACTTTCTTTGTTGTAGGTTTTTGTTCTCTTTTTTGGCCTTGACCGTGCACAAAACACATTAGTTGTTTACTCCGTACTGAGGAACTAACCAATAGAAGCGTGTTGGTTACGTAATTCATGCATAGTGTATGAGCGCAAAACAAAAGATTGTGCACGGTCGTGGACTTTCCAACCTAAATCTTGGCCTCTTTGTTTTCTCCTTTGATGTTTGCCGAGCTTCCAAACCAGTCTCCTCTATTAACTATGTTTTTACCTTTTACGATTTTCGCAAAATTCGCAATTTTCGCAAACATCGCGAAGTACCTTGTAGACGGAAGGCGCAACAGCATTAAAATCTAATCGGTTGCAAATGAAAACGCTACCCACCGCACGAGTTTTCCGCGCTCAACGTTTGATTTTGATTGGCTAGAATAGTTCTTCTTTTCCCTTCGGTTTCAATTCTACGACGCCGATTTAAATACTTGGAATAATCGTGTGTTTTTGACAATAGGCCTTTTTCGATATATTAAAATTCAGCTTGAAAGAGAGGTTTACTGAGAGGACAAAGAGAAAGGAAAGTGGATGATATGTAAATATTTTTCACATTCATTCCAACGTGTTTCTATTGTTTTTGTCGTCACTGCCTCACTATCAAGCTGAATATTCGCAAATGGCCTATTCTGCCATTGTTGAAGGGTGTTTCCGTGGCATACTTACATGAAGTGGCTAATTTTGCCCATTCTTCTGTTTTAATCTTTAGCTTTTGTACAGTTCTCGAATATTGCGACGGAAACGACCTGGATTTTCTCTTAAAACAACATAAAACAGTCCCAGAGAGAGAGGTATGCTTCTCATTCTCATTCTTAATTTAAAGATATAATTCAAAAACCGGCTTTTCTGAGTCTTCAAGGATAATTATCAATTATGCGATCTGAATATTTAGCAATTATTTCATGAGTCCGCGTTGGATATGAGATGGTAAATGGTTGACTATATCCAGCCAATCACTTTCCAGCGTGGCGACGCTTGATGCAGTCAGTTTCCATATTGGGTCATACGGTATATTTAGTAAATAGGCCCCTTCGGGCGGCTGGTATGTCTGCTTATAATGTCCGCGGCATTTCGCAGGGCAAATATCCACGCAAGCGGGGGTTATTGCGTGTGAGTTTGCACCGCGTGTCGTAAATTAGCCAATAAAATCGCCCGAAAATGAATGGGTTGGTTATAAGGGCTGATAACCGACATTGAGTGAACCAATCAAAAAACTAAAAACAATATCCGAGGTCGAGGATTTAATAACAATTAGTAACAGTTTCAAGTCTCTAAACCTGCGTAATAAAAAGAGCTCCGAAAAACCAAAATTCTCAAAACAAATACTTTTGCGCGTCAGTTTGAATTCTCAATTCATATTGTTATGCTTCCCACCGTTTTCATGTTGCTTTTCCTAGTCGGACTTGGAAGACTCCGATCGTCCATTGTTGTAAAGAATCTTTGGCAAGACACATCAATAAGGAGTTTTTTCCTTTTCTTTTTATCACAGGCGAAGTCTATTGTTACTCAGGTATGTCCTTTTCACAGTGACAAGGCTTAGGAATCGACGGCTTATTTCAAAAGTAGATGAAAAAGCTGTACGATTCGCTCTCCTCATTTTCCATTCTTGTCTGTTGTGACGCCCGCTCATCGTAACCCTGCATGCCATTTAAAATACAATACTGGCCTCGGTTGTTCAAAAGGTGGATAACGCTATCTACCGGATAAATCACTATCCAGCGGAGGAAGTGTGGCCCAGTGGTTAGGGCGCTTGCCTTGAGATCCGGAGATCCCGGGTTCAAGACTCGCTCTGACCACTCGTTGAATTTGATCCTGGTAGTCCCTGGTTCAACTTCCCAGCCGCACTTGTAAATAGCCAACTGGTTTGCCTCCAGCCAGTTGGGATTCTTAACAGTTGTTGTTGTTCTGTTCTGTCGTTTCGTTGTGTTTCATTGGCCCTGAAAAGCCCCTATGGGGAGCGGTCAATTAAGTATGTATTGTATAAACACTAGCAAAACCAATTGAGCTATCCAATGGATAGTGATTTATCCAGTGGATAGCGCTATCCACGCTTTGAACAACTGGGGCCCGTTTCTCAAAAGTCCCGAAACTTTACGGGCCATTTTCGGGTGTCACAATTTCCTCTGTATCTCAAGAACGGAGAGGATTTGAGTCGTCAAACTTTACAGTCATTTTGCCTTTTGTTACCTTGAAAACATGTTAAAAGCTCGGCGTTCCTGAACAAGCGGTTGGCAGGTTCACGAATGGCTTTTCGGGCTCGAAAAGTTTTCGGAACTTTCGAGAAACGGGCCCCTGGTGTTTAACGCGGAGTCCCCACCGCTGCAGCACCAGTTTCTTTAAAATTCCTGAGCAAGCCCCATTATTTCGTACCTAGGTCACTCAATTGTCAGAAATGACATTTTCATTGACATTTATGTAATTGTTTTTTACCAGACTGTAAGTGCTCTCAAATATTTGAACGAGATAAGACCGCCTGTTATTCACTATGATTTGAAACCAGGTAAGATTCATTGTTAAAAAAAAGTCGGTAGGCTAAAAGATGCGAGAATCAGAATACAACTTTCATAACATAGATAAAAGGTTACGACCTCGTTGACAGTTTTGATCGGTGTCAGCTGAGGGCATCTTCATCTCTGAAAACTAAACTGGTTGGAATGCAGCTGACGGGAGCAAACTATACTAGATCATTCCGCACTTGCTGCTGTCGTTTCCTACGACGTTTAACTGTGGCGCGAAGGTATTAAGCCAATGACCAAGCGTAGAGGTCAAAATGAAGCCTTCACGAAGCCAAGTGCGAGTTTTACATGTCAGGCGGCCAGAACGATCATACCGCGGATTGGGAGGGAAATGAAATTGTAGGTCAGGAAAGTGAGAGGTTCTAAAGATGGATCAAGGAAAGTTCTCGTGTTAGGGAGAATGATCAAACGGTTAACAGGGGCGAGCTGCTATCCGCGATATTGACCCAAGTGATCTCCATCCCCGACCCCATGGGGGTGGAAGAACTGCGGCGCAATTAAATTGCGAAGATGGATGGATGTTGTCATAATAAATGGTCAATGACATTCCGTTCAGCGCACTTTTGTTAAAGATGGCTGAAACTCTCAACAATAATGTGATAAATGTTAGGCTATGTGTTAAGACTCTTGTATAATTTAAGTAGGATTTGGTATAATAATAGAGTAGAATAAACCTTGTTTGAGCCGATGTGCATCCATGCACCATTCCTCATAAGGAGTGGGAGAATGTGTGCAGAGGGCTAAAATGCAGCCGCCAAATACCGCTTCTGTCAAGCTCAAGATTCCCGGCTTGCACAAGTACGCAGTTGCACGGATTTTGTGTCGTTTACGAACACCTTTAGTTCCTTAAAAATCAAGACTTATTTTACATTTTACTGGTTGATTGGCGGTTATTATTGCTGCACAGGAAACATTTTGTTGGTCAGCACTGGCGCTCTGAGTGGGGAGGTGAAGATCACAGATTTTGGTCTCAGCAAAGTGATGGACAGCAGTGATGACAGCATGGATCTCACATCACAGGGGGCTGGTACCTACTGGTATCTACCCCCTGAGTGTTTTGTCGTTGGAAAGGAGCCGCCAAAAATTTCTTCCAAGGTATTAGAGAAAATCTCTGTCCAGCACCCTCTTCTTGATTCGTTTCATATGGATCTCCGTTCGAGAATGTTATTGAATTTCTGGGTGTCTCCGTAAAACAGAATTTCTTTTTGCAGGTCGATGTGTGGTCTGTGGGTGTCATATTTTTTCAAATGCTTTACGGAAAGAAGGTATTTTACCGATGGTTTGAATGGCTTTGCTTTACAATTCGACGAGAATTTTTTGAAATTATTATAAGCTTCTACGTCTGCGTTTCCAAAGAGCTATGGAGCGTTTTCACTCACGTAAACAGCAGCCATATTGGATTACTAAAACAAGAGAAAGTATTTGCATTAAATTAGGTTCATTTCACGGAGGATTAGTTTGGTACACCATCATGGCCGCCATTTCT
>NC_090883.1:42435376-42467876 GCF_036669925.1 Montipora capricornis
CCTTGTTATTCACGCCAGCTATTTAAGGATCTACTGAGATATGTTCAGATTCCTTTTTTATGCAAACAAAAGCATATTGGTGCGGGAGACCGAAATAATTCCGAATTTTTCTTCATTAAGTTGAGTTGACTTGCAGGGACATTTTAAATCAGTATTCGTGTCTTTCAGCACGTACGTTTATGTAGCTTGGATTTTTTATGTTTCCGCGTTTGGTTTTCGTTTAATCCAAGCAATTCTGCCTCCTTATTGTATGAATCCTCTATACCGACCAAGTAGACTTCCAGTTTTCTTACCGTCAACAAAGGAAACTGAAAATCCATTCACTGAGCATGAAGCAATTTTCATAATAAAGTGGTGGCCTTTCTTTTAGGGTATTCATTAAGTCTTTGAGTAGGTGACTTATATATAAAGTTATATTTTCTTCTGATGTGAACAGACCTAAATGATCAGTTTTCTGCGTAATAGGGTATTGCTGTTTTACAGGTAGTCTGACTGGATTCGTTCCTAGTCGTTGCTTTAAATTGGTCCGTAAATTTGCTTTAAATCATGTGGCGTTTGGTTATTGCAAAAATACTTAATTGCCGTTATCATTTGGAAAAAAGGTCGATTTAATCCTTTTTTTCTATTCGTGACCTCAGCAAGGAAGAAACACAAACATTTTGGAACAAGTAAGTCATTTTTCGGTGTCAAATGTTGGCGTAAGGCGCAGTAAATAACATAAATATAGTGGCCGATCATTTTAGATCAGGCCACGCCATTTGAAGTCTATATTTTTACATTCAACTTAGCGATTTTAAGTGTTGAATAAACTTCCGTAAACAAAAATTAGTGGACAGGAAATGTTGTGCAAAATAGACATCTGCCGCAATAACCCAAGTAAACACCTCTATCCGCCTATCTCGAGGTTGCTTAAAAAATTAAAATTAAGAAATGCCAATTTGGTCATGATAACCGGTTAAGATAACCGTTTAAGATAATTAAATTAAGAGTGAGTTATATTGGACGCTGCAGACAGTTTGGATAGCAAGGATAAATTATCATTTTCAACTTCGCTCGCCGCAATTACAACAAAATGCTGATTAGCATTTTTATTGGTCTCCTTTGCGCGCTTACAGTTAGAGAATTCGGACGACTGGATCTTTTATCGGTCTCACGTGTAAAAAGAGCATGGAATCAGGGAGCTTAAGCAAGGAGGACGGCGACTACGAGAACGCGACCAAACAAAAGGTTTAATTAGCAAAAACAAACGCTCTGCACGCCGCGTATGTGCGTTTCACATTTTGATACATTTCCGGCTTTTGGATTCTAATACAAACATACTTAATTGACCGCTCCCCATAGGGGCTTTTCAGGGCCAATGAAACAATCAACGAAGCAACACAACACAACAACAACAACAACTGTTAAGAATCCCAACTGGCCGGAGGCAAACCAGTCGGCTATTTACAAGTGCAGCTGGGCCACATTGGGCCACACTGCCTCCCTAAGCAAGAGCTTGACAGAAAAGATTCTCGTCTTGACAACGACGTGAAATGACCAAATTCGAGATTATGAGGAGGACGCAAGCACCTGGCAATAGATTTTCAAATTTCTCTCCAAACGTCCACCTGTTTCAAACCAATTTTTTTCGTGGAATGCTGACTCACATTCTCCATGCCCAGCGACTCTGAATTATTAGGAACCAGTGCAACGATGAAATAGAAAAGCGAAGAGCAGACGAAACCGCTGATTATAATTGCAAGCTTATACTTCTTTTGATCATTCCATTTCATTCAACTCTTGAAACAAACCCAAAATGATCCAGAAATTAAAATTTATAACTGAGAGCATTCGTGTTCAAAGGCAACTTTAAATTCGTGGAAATTTTGAGCGTCGAAATCAGTTTCCCTTAAAACCTCGTTCTTTCTTTACGACTTGAGGCTTGGTCATTTCCGACGTTGCAGATTTGTAGAGAATGGGAAAGACATAAACCAAACATCAAAACACACTCGCAGAACATGTTTCAATGATTGAACCTTGTTGTTCCCTTATCTAAAGTTTCTATACGTACTTGATGCGTGCCTAGGTTTTCATTATGAGCTTCTCCTACTGGGGATTTGCGTTGAGATTTTTTCTACGTTTTTAAGTCCCTTTATATGTGCGCCGAAAAAGTAAAAACAAGGAAACGTGTTATAAACAAATGATGGAGGGCTAGTTATGTCTTCTCTCGAGCTTAATATGGTTTAGCATGATTATGGGTTTATCAAATCCGTTAGCTGAAGGTCCTCCTCGACTAGACACTTAAATAAAGTTCCTTTCCTCTCTTTCGTTCCGGCAGTATAAAAAACAAACTTATACAGTCGGTATTTTTCTCCCGCCCCTAGCCAGAAAAATGATATCACTTCTATTCCTAAAGTAGCGCGCGCAACACACCGGAAGTGAAAATACAGCGTAAAATCGCGCGAACCGGAAATAAAACCTGCGGGAAAAAATTGTCTTTATCTCGAAATTTTGCTCGGTGACCTATGTTGATTTCTTGCATGCACGTATCATTCACGATGGTACTTCTAAGTCATCTAGTTCTGCGATGTATCTTAAATTCTACGGAATAACTTTTTGTCATACTCTTTAAGAAGTTTAATAATTTAGGTATATTTCCAACAAAGAAATAAAAAAGGTAGGTCGCCGACTTACTTTTTCGGATAATTTTCAAAGACTGAAATAGACCAATTTCGATATATTAAAATTCAGTCCTAAACAAAAAGGCATCATCTCGAGGCTCTGGGGAATAAACTCATACAAATCCTTATCTCTATTCCCCAGAGCCTCGAGATGGTGTCTTTTGTTTAGGACTGAATTTTAATATATCGAAATAACTCTATTTAGAGGGCCTTCTTGTGGACCTGGCGTGTTGCCATGGTAACCAATATGACACCATGAGTGCCCTTAAAGTATTATCAGACAACAGAGTTGAAAAGATATTTATAGTTTGCCTACACCATGAAATATCCTTCTTTGGTATTTTTCATCGTTTTGCAAACACTATAGCAACGAAAAACCCTTTCGAGCCTCCTGTGGCGCTCTCCACTGAAGTCACGAAAGAGGCAACTTCAAAGTGCTCTTGTTACTTTTTAATAGGGAACTGGACAAAACGGCAATTATTTTCGAATTCCTGGGGAAGCTTTCTTGTAAGTTAGAGAAACTTTTTCTAGAACGTACTTTCCCTTTTAGGCCCGGACATGCAAAAGGCTTTAACATTTGCTTCAACATCAGTTCGATTTTTTCGAACCGTTTGCCGCGCCCTTTCAACCGTGTTAAAACATGTTGAACCGACGCAAGTGGTCTACTTTGAAAAATTAGAATATATTATGATTTTTTTTATCTGATAGCCAGAGAAGAAAGATGTCATCCTGTGACAACGGAAACTTTTAAGTAAGTTCTGCAAGGTAGCTAGCCATGGACGGAATGTGCTGTAAGTAACGCGAAAATGTTGTTTTTAACTTTACACGGTCTCAGAATGCTCAAGCTTTAAATATTACTGTTTTAAGTAAAACCCCTCATCTTAACTTTCTTGGCCATTTTTATGCTAAGGTATTAAACTTCGCCTCGAGACGATTTTATGGGGTCTTTCTCCTTTTCTGAAGAGAATAGTCATTTAGCAAATGCCCAAGGACTACTTGTTGCGAAGATTTGCCGTTTTCAAAGACTTTCAGTTTTTCTAATCGAATTGAAGGTGACGTTGATTGAGCTTCGCTTCGTAATTAATTCCAAGGCTTACACAGGTTGGTTAATGATTTTACAAGTTTTGCACCTCCTTTATTCAAAGTTAATTATAGACAGGAATCGTAAGCAATGGGAAATAGGGGGTTTTTTTTTACAGAAGGGCCCACTTTGCTAAATAATAGTCAGAAAACGGCTGCCCACTTCTCCGGACCAGATTAAATCTAGAACTATGGGCTCAATTTCCGACATGAAACTAAATAATTACCGGTCTTAGTTATAATTTTTTTACTTAGTAGATTTTTTACAATGCTGTCAAATCTGATCAATTTTGCGATGTGTTTAGACATGAATGTATTATTCAAATATTGTGTTAATTTTCCATATTTTATCCACAATACGCTCGAACGCTAAAGCCATAACATCAAAGTGAACTTTTTTTTATTACTTTTATTTTTTTTAATAGTAATTTTTTTTTAAATATGCACACTTACACCATAAAACATTGCAAAGTACAGTAAACGATACAATGAGTATTGCAATACGAACGTGACATGAATTACAGCACTACTAAGCACTAATTGCATTAAAATTACGTTTTCTAACATGAAAAAGAGAAAAAGATAAATAATAATAATAGATAAAATAAATAAATGAAATACGACTTCTAGCACTTCTAAAAACCATCTCTTTCCTTTAGGGTTACATTTATAATGATAGTTTTAAAATAGAGGAATCAATATTTAAAAATTCAAGGTTAAGGTTAAGGGTTTAGGAGACTCGTTGCAGCGGGGACAGAAGTGGCTTCCATTTCTTTGAATTTCTTATTGTGTTGTTTTCCAATTGGTGCGTCTGTTTCAGGGAAAGCAAGAACTTGTTTTGGGTTGGGGATCGTTCTTTCGAACGGCAAGTGAACTTGCTGCTGACCCAATCGTGGGTACACAGCAATTTTTTTTGATAAACCTTAGTTCATTTGAGTTTCATCACACGGGTGGTGGGGGACACCATACAGAAGAGTTCCAGTAATTTTTGACAATTCTTTGCTTGTAAAAATCCCATAATACACCTTTTTTACCCCCCCCCCCCCCAATTTTGCATAATCATTGTTTGCAATTTCTACTGGGACATTAAAATGTCTCAAGACAAATCGAAAACAATACCTATGCAAATTTCTGGGATTTTGTGCAAGTGGAGTATGTGCCCTTTACAAGGACAAAACAGAATCCCAGGAACTCCATTCCCTACTCCTTGCGAAAGTGACTGCCGGTGTGGATTCTTAAACGTCGGTTTCAAGCCCTTGGCCGAGAAGACTTGAAAGTCTTGCATGTCATTACAAAGGAGCACCTTCGTCGTTAAAGATCGCGCGGGAGTATATTGGTACATTTGAGATTCGAACCCGCGACCTTACGCACTGTAGCTTGATACCTAACCGATTGGCGGTTCAGTGAATGAATGGTTTTTGGCCGAAAGCCAGTTTATTTTAGGCTATATAAATCATTCTCAAACAGGGTTTACTTTAGTTGCCTTCTTTCAAAAGGTTTTAGTGGGTGATCAAATGATCAGATGATTTTAAAACACTAATTCATGGTACCAAGAGAAAATGAGGGGACAGAGAGGGAGGCTCCCGGTCCAACCCTTGGGATATGTCATGTCCACGAAAGTTATTTTTAGACGAGCGGAATTCTTTGTTCTAGCGGAAGTCTGTCTTCCGAGACGTCCGCATATAGGTCAACCTCGGTCTGATGTTTGAAAGAAAAGCAAAGATTTCATGTAATGGCGGGCGAAGTGGACTTAACGTCTGAATGCGGACGTCTCAGAAGACAGACTTCCGCTCGTCTCAAAATAACTTTCGTGGACATGACATATCTCGGCCAACGCCCTGAGCCTCCCTCTATGTCCCCTCATTTTCTCTTGATGGTACAGAGACGATTAAGAATGGGGAAGGTGTGACGTGCTGTCACGGTAATGGCAACATCTGGAACGCATGAGCAGTAGCGTCCGGACCATATGTTCCGAAGGACAAACACAGGACTAGGATAAGCTAATGTTAGATTTTCATTATTGCCTTTTATTTTAGCGAGGGTATAATAAGGTACATTGAAGTACATTGAACCTATTTTCCCTTCATCACGATGGAAGCATTTATTTCAACGATCACGAGTTCGGAGTTTCGTTTTGGTTTTTTGGTCGATATCAACAAGACATTCGACTTAACAACCGCCGGGAACGTGATATGAAATAATTTCGAGGCCAAAACCAGAATTTTTAGCTTATGCATACCCACAAGGTAAAATCCTTTTAATAGGTCATTTCCGAGTCCATGTTTACCTTCTCTGCAAAGCGAGTCTAAGTGCGAAGTCATTCGTATGTAAAGTAGAACCAATTACCATCACAAAAACTTCGCACTTAGACTCGCTTTGAAGAGGAGGCAGACATGAGCTCGGAGATGGCCCAATCGCCGTTAAATTAAGTATTTGACTGAACAAAAGGGGCAGTATCCACAAATTAAGACGAAGGAAGGGACATTTACAAATCAAATTTTTCATTGCCACTGTTTCTCTTTTTCGATAGTTTCTTTATAATACATACACAAAGCACGCTTCAATACTTCACTTTAAAATCACAAGCTCAGAAACTCCGCACTCCACTCGCTGTCTCCTCGATCAACCAGGTAAGACTTAAAGATAAAAATAAAAAATTAAAAAGGAAACAAATTAAAAAAAAGGATAGCGAACAAATTTTAAATAACCCAGAGCTCAGCCTCACTTGTTTTTTTCCCCCTTTAAACTTTGTTCTTCTGAAGATGGCAAATGACATTGCTTTCTTCATAATCAGGGAGAGCGCTCAACTCATGGACTTTACTTTTAAGCTGATACCCAACTGGCAAACAATTACCAGCTTGCTATTCAAGTGGGAGAGTTAGTTCAACTCGGCTCAATTGGTCCGCTTTTAATAAAAACCAAGCTTTATATACCGTATCGATTTCAATGTCAAACTTGAAACTATTGAAGTTAACTGGGTGTTGATATCAGACCGTCAAGTGACGAGGTTCCGAGCTCAGTTCGTTGCATGCGATTAGACAAAAGATGGCTTCTTAATATCAAGAATACCACAGAGCTTGTTATTTTTTACGTTTTAATTAACTACTCTTCTGGCTTCAAATAGCAAAATATTATGCCGAAACAAAATTACAACATTCCGAACACTACTGTACGCACGTAAATCACAAAAGCATGGGCGGATGCAAATGTAGTTCTTTGTTATTATGCACGTTTTGAAGGTTAGATGATTTTCTCCGCGAATGAAGTAAAAGAGCCTAAAAAAGAGCAATGACCACCACCACAGGAAAGTTATAATTATGTTTGTAAAAAATACATTTTAAGAAAATGACGAAACCTTTGAGTTTGTGAAACATGTTCCGACAGAAACGTCTGCCATCCTGAGTTGATTGTTTTAAGCTGATACCACTCAGGAAAATGTTTACTACCGTTTCAGAAATGAAGAACCGTCGGGTGCTGAGCCGAGGGCGAAGTGAATATCGAAGTCGATATTCACCGAGCCTGAGGGGAATAATTGTTTTAGTATAATTGAGGAGTTCAAATTAATTAAGACGAGAAAGAAATTAACAAAGATAAATGACCAAGACGAAGGAAAATTTAAAAACAAAAACAATGCAAATATATCAACAAATCATTCCAGTGTCCTAAATGAAGGACTTATTATTGCAGTCATAGTGCTAGAAAATCATCCTGTAATCAATCAGTCCTGATTGATGGTTCGTCGTGAAGACTGATTAAGGTGATTCCCTTGTTTTGCACTGCGCATCTCATACTGCGCATAACATTGCAACCAGTCTAAGATGGCGGCGTTTCTTGCCGGCCATCTGAAGAGAGACAACAAAAGCCGCTTTTTGCTGTTCAAAAGCTTTTAAGCGCAATCATGATAACTCTTCTTGGTTAAGAAGTTGTTGTTTTGGAACTCACCTCAGTCCTTTCGCGCAAAATGATCATTTTGAAGCCGAAACTGGCCCCACGGCATTCATGGCGTGCATTTGTCGTCGCGTTGCGAAGAAACGCAGTGACCCCTACTTTGTAATGGTTTTATTTATTTGTAATAGGTATGCGGAAAACATATTTTAAGGAGAAAAAAAGTTGGTCAGAAGATTGAAGTTGTGGTATTTACAGTATAAATGACGTGAAATCAGGTACCCATGGTCGTACGAACTTCCATATGCCTTATATCCTTGAGTCAACCTTGGCGCGTATCTTTCTATATTTAGAACTAACCTTTCAGAGGGAGACTCACATTTACATTAATTTGCACAATTGGCACACATTGTTTTTGCTATCTTTGTCTTCGTTAGGCAATTACTTTATTCTGATTGGCCATTTAAAACAGTGCGTAAAGAGCAGAAGAGCTAATAGAGAGATACGCGCAAAGGTTGACTCATGGTGCTTGTATTGGAAAGGCAAGCTTCTACTCTTGGTCTCCTGGTGAGACTGCAGCGCAGTTAGAACCAGACTGCAAGGTGATGACTGTAGTTTTCCGATTTGCTTACATTTCTTTGCAAGATTGAGCAATTTGAAATCACTTTACTAAAAGGGTACAACCCGGACAAACAAGTCGGCTCATTCTATATAACAACAACAAGATTTCCGGTTCATGAAGTTTCGAACGCTTCTCGCGTGATTCGGTAAAAAACCATTAAGAATAAAGGGCATGCGGTGCAAAAGCAAGCACTGTGACTCCATCTTTTTATTGCATTTTTTTTGTCCTGTGTATGAATGTCAATAGCCCTTTTCACGGTTAGTTTTTCTCACTTGCATTACAATACAATCTAGCATGTATGTGAGGCAATTTCGGGCTATTTTTTAGTTTAACCCGAAATTGCCTCGCATCCACGTTAGATTACATTGTAATGCAAACGAGCAAAACTAACCGTGAAAAGGGCTATTGTGCCAAGTTTGACAAAAATCTCAGTACATAGTACGTCATTTTTAAGGGAATTACCTTGATGTATGCTTGATAACTCCAAGTCTTGGGAATTAAGAAAATAAATTTAAGGAAATATTGACTAACTGCGCTAACCAACAAATTACTCTGAAAACTGATGCCAAATTCAATATTGTAAAATCAAATTTAATGGTATACCTCTAGAAATGCAAATGATGTGTTTGGAGAAAATTATTGAAATTCGAGTTGAAAGATCTCCATGGATAACAAAAAGTCAATTTCATCGCCTGGGCAAATATATAAAAGGAATAAATAGCACGAAACAGGACGATGAGAATATAAGATCACTGATATTTCATTTCACAGCTTACCTTTGAAGGTAAGTCCATGAAAATCTCTTGAAACATAACTGATCAAGCAGTACCGATTCGTGCACTAACTCATGTAAGACAACTACGAGACTTTGGCTATAATTTTCACAGTTTCCTAGTTCTTATAATATAGATTGAATCTAAAATAATAGTACAGAAAGTCGCCTGAGGAAAAAAGCAATGTTAAATTTACGCACTTATTACTGTCACAATTTTCGAAAGTACCGGTAGTCATTTTTTTGTCATATTTGTTTTCGAATGCGGCAGGGAAGAATAAAGTGCGTTTTATTAATGTAGGTCCATTCTGTAATTAGAATACCGAAAGTGTGTTTTTAATCCGCAAAGGGATTGTCTAATCAGAGATCGGGATTTAAAAGTCCACTCGAGTTAATTGAGTGGCGCAATTACAGAGTCCAGCCAAAATATCTCAGAAATAAATATTCCAGTATAAGGCCAACTGTGTCTGATCCTATTCGACTTGAACCATTCACGGCTATTTTGCTTCACTTGTTTATTAAGAGGCTCTACAACTCCAAAAAAAAAAAAGGACCGTGCCTTTCCCTTTAATCAAGCATTACATGAAAAGCCACTGATTTGGATTATGTCGACAGCGAAATGGAGCGAAGGAGAGACACTTGGAGGGAGAGAGGGAAAGAGAGGGTAATTTTTAATTATCCTCTGCAGTAAGCTTTGAAATCACTGGCAGTACATGTATCTCTAGTTTAAGTCTGACTTTTTAAAGCCATCTGCATGTCTGATCGCTGAAAAATGAAAACCTCTCATTTTCTTATTCATACGACAGTTGCACTTATAACAAAAAGATCTGTTAAGTCAACCGGACAGCAATGCGTAAATGGTCGCAAGGCTAATTTCGATCCACTTTGTTTTTAATGACCCACAAACTGTCGCCGCAAATGTCATTTGGCGGCAGCGGCAGTGAAGTTGATTGGAGGTTCGCAATGCATTTAATTTCAAAGCGCAATAACGCCTTGATTTGCTTAATGCACTCGTGAAGGGACTGGAAAATTCCCCATTGCTAACAAAAGGAGAGCAACTAGAATCATGAATTGGGACTCGGGAGTACTCGGAAAAACCCGAGTGCTCTATTCTGAATTGCAGTGGTCGAAACTACGACCTGACGATTACTAATTTGGGTGCTCTGCCACCGAGCTATACTACGAGACGAGCTCGGCCATGAAACAAAGGATTTATTGGACAATTGCCCTGCTATACTGCTTAAGACTAAACTTATCGAAACGGTGAATTCTAGCTCAATATTAAAAGTTATGACTAAGATGGAAAATAAGAACCATGCTCTTTGCAATTTACTGTTTGATGTTATTTCTTCCGTGGAGCCTTTGTCCTCCGGCTGGTCTTCGATCCTTGTTTTTCAGGGCTTGTTTTTCATACGCCTTGATATTATTTCTTTACCGTCCTTCTGCATGAAACAAAAGAGAACCTCTATTAAAGCCTTTCAAGTAGTTCAAAATCGTCGGAGGGAATGTCTATTTTGGAAAGGATGTAAGGTCATTCGTATAGATATGAGATCATTCAATTGTGTCTTGTTGTTTACTTAAGTTGACGCAGTCATAGTAATGTTTGTTTAAATCAGGTTGATCAAACGTAACGTGGCTGAACACAGTTTCTCCGCGGTCAACGCCATTCATTAAAGGCCGGACGGATTTTGAAAGCAAAACAATTGAGCCAAACTTTTTTTTTCTCCTTCTCGCGAAAACCCTGGATTTACTTCCATTACTTCAACGTCATAATGCTTTAGAAGGAAAACCTAGCAAAATGCTGCGCATGCGCATTCGCTCCAAAAAAAAATTGAGACCAACAGCTGTCAAATTTCTCGCAAACCCGTCATTAGATTTTGCAGAAATTTAGAATTTAAATAGTTCCGACTTCTAATAGTCGTCTATCAAGAAAGTCAGAAATTTAACGGACAAATATTTGAGAAAGCTAAAAAACGTCTATCAGCTAATTATGAAAAATCCGTTTTCTGTTGAAATACTATGATAACAGCTGATAAACTTTCTTTATTGCAATTATTTTTAGTACGCAAATGCTGAAGGGTGTTTTGAATTAGCATCGTTACCATGGTAACAGCCTGCAGAGCACCCAAACGGTGAAAAATATCAACCTTCGTGGTGGTACTTATCAGTGACCAAGTTTGAGCTTCCACGGAAAATTTTGCATAAATATGGCAGAAATGGAATTATGTGTGCTTGAAAACTGTGTTCAGTCACCTAAGGTAATTCCCTTGAAAATGACGAACTATCCAGATTTTTGTCAAACTTGGCACAATTGATATTCATACACAAAACATAAAAAAATGCAATAAAAAGATGGGGTCGCGCTGCATGCCCTTTTTTCTAAGAGTACATTCTTTTGGGACTCTTCCGGAACGGGAATACTCAGAATAGGCGGTAATCGTGTTCTTTTGGGACCAATTCGGCAGATTCGTTCTTTTGGGAATTGGTTTTCCGTGTATTCTGTTATTCGTAAACTGGAATAAGAATAACTGGAATAGTCCCAAAAGAATGCGCCCTAAGAGTTCTTTTTTACCAGATTACTCGAGACTGAATCATTCGAAACTTGATCAACCGGAAAAGTTGTTGTTATATAGCAAAAGCTACTGACTATTACCGAAAACTTGAGCCTAGTTGTTTGTCCGGTCTATAATCTTTGAGTAAAATGATTTCAAATTGCTCAATCTTGCAAAGAAATGTAAGCAAATTGGATCGCTACAGTCATCACCTTGCACTCAGTTTCTGGCTCCCAATTCAGTTCAGCACGTCATTTATATCTAAACTCGGAATACAGTACTATAACTTCTACTATCCAACTTTTTTTCTCTTTAAAATATGTTTTCCGCGTACCTATTACGAGTAAATAAAAAGATTAAAAGGGGGATATAGGTGGTATCACGTTACATGACAAATTACAAAAACTGCAAAACAGAGCAACCAGAGTTTTGACCTTCTCTAATTTTGATGCAAATGCTAGCGAGCTATTCAAAATTTTAGGCTGGAAAAATCTAGTTAGCCAGCAACAAATTCCGCTAGCCACAATGGTCTATAAGTGTCTTCAGGGGCTAGCACCGGAATATCTATGTTCTAAATTTACAAACCGCGAATCTGTTTATAGTTTAAGAGACTCTGAAAGAAAGCTTAATGTTCCGTTTCCGCGGACAAATTATTATAGAAACAGCTTCAGCTATAGAGGTGCTACTGTCTGGAATAGCTTACCCCTCAAAGCGAGACAAGCAGAGTCTCTTGGGCTTTTCAAAAATCTGATTAAAGACATATTTTAGTATAAAGCACGGCATTCATGGAAAGCAGCTTTAGAATTAATATAGTTTAATTGTATTTTATTGTAATCATTTTAAAATTTTACCTTTTGTAATTTAGATTTTAGCATTGTTTGTAATCTTAGCTGATGATTTTACCGTGCATAAATAATAAAATATCATATCATATCATATCACCTTTCTCGTTTCTTCGCAACACTGTGACGACGACAAATGGACGGCATTGGGGCAAGGCTTCCCAATGATCATTTACAGCGAAAGGACTGGAGCAAGTTCCAAAACAACAACTTCTTAACCAAGAAGAGTTATCATGATTGCGCTTCAAAGCTTTTGAACAGCAAAATCGGCCTTTGTTGTCTCTCTTCAGATAGCCGGCGAGAAACGCCGCCATGTTCGAAGTCGGAATGTTATGCGCAGTATTACATGCGTGGTGCAAAACAAAGGAATCATCTTAAACGATCAGCTACCAGCAAACTGCTAATTGTATCGATGGATTTTGTAAACCTATGGCAATTTTTAGCTTTGTCGATCAGTACTGGTGAACAGGAAATTTGCTTAAATGTCAGTTGTATGAGGGCGTATTTTCTTGTAATAGCTGCGTACTGACCCATGTTTTCAGACGCCAATGTGTTAACGTCACAACGACATTCAGAAATTTCTCGATTTTATGAAATTATGTGTACAGCTGCAACGTATTGAGTACAAACAGAAAACGTCTGACTTCGACACAATCGGCCGAAGAGACACCCTTGCTTGACCGTTATATTCAAAACAATTCACTTTATATACTTGTGACACTAAAGGTAAGCTAAACAATTACAAAACACCTCGACATTTGTCACTTTCTCTCCTCATTGGAGAGGGTAAAACATTCTGGCTGAAACGGGCGATAATTACCCTGGAAAGCTCCATCGCAATTGGCAGGTTTCTGTCAAGACGGGCGGCCCGATTGGCTGCGGTGTTTATCAGGACAAGTTATACCATCTCGCGAGGTAGTATAACTCTGCGTGAATTTCCGCTCGTAAAGGCAAGAAAATCCCTTGTTTTTGCTGGTGAAAACAGCTTGCATTTTTAACTAGCTAAAACCAAGACGAGGTGTTTTCACTGTATTTCCGGACTTTTCCGGCTTTATCTAATTAAAATTGTCCTAGTGAAAACACAACCAATATTTCCTATTTTGAAAGTTTCATTCTGTGTTGAAAGGTCGTAAATGAGTCAAGTCTTAAGTGTGAACACACCCTTATCTGTTTCCACGTTCATCTAAGAGCCATAATTGGACTCATTATGGCTCTTGGTTCATCTTAAGGATGAACGCATTCAGGATTTCATTTGGAATCGTCAACTCAATTTGCCTTGTCATGCCGGCAAACGCGATGACCTGATGAACCGCAGTTTTTACTGTCGACGAAGTAGAAATGATAGAGTCGTCTCATCCACACATTTTGGGCTATAACAGCGAATTATTTTTTTCTGCAGACCTGCACAGTGTTTTAAAAAGTCGCACTGCCGACTGTTGTATCTGCTCACAGAGTTAATCTAACACATACTACGTGAATTTTAATGCAAAGCACCGGCGCAGCTGTTATTTCCATCGGATCATTATTCGTTCATGTTTTCATCCAAACTTCAGTTATATTGAGTTCCGTCCATATTACACTAATCTTGTTGATGCCTCACGCGTAATCTGGTTCTTGATATTACAAGAATAATCAAAGAAGAATTGTCATTTGAAACCAAAAGTTTTCACGTGGGAAGAAGGACTATGTAATCATTTGCGCTCGGGGGTCTGAAAGCTTGTTAGTTTAGCTGACAATAGAGTATAGGCATCTTAGAGCAGTAAAATTAACTGGTTATTCTGATACGTGAGTGTTCATGATATGTCAGAAAGAATAGGTTTTTCGTGCTTAAAATTTATCATTTATACTTTTTTTTCTCAATATTTGTAATAAAATTTTACTTACATGTCCGTAAACAAAACTTACACGATGCAAGACTCCGTTGGCTCATTGAAAAACACATTTCTCACAAAGCTTAACTATTGCGACAAAACATTTCTTAAAAAACGTTGTAATATTACAAAAAAACGACGACGTTTCGACGTTGGCTAAAATTCACTATCAAATCAATGTTTGTAAGTTACAGTCTAAAAATACTAATAAGAACAATCTGTGATAAAATAGGTGTAACGTAAAAAAAAGAAAAGAAAAAGAAAATATTTGAAACAAAGAGTTTAGCACTTATGGAGTCCGTCAGGATATTTAAATTAGGCTTTAGACGGACGGACTCCATAAATGCTAAACTTTTCGCTTACTTTTTTCTTTTCTTTTTTTCTTACGTTAAATATTTTTAATCACCCATTGTGCAAGCATGCAAGCAGTGTGTTTATTTTTTGCGAACACGAGCAGTTGTAAATTTTTTCTTGCGAGCAGCGAGCACTTGAGAAAATACAGATGGCGAACAGCGAGCACTTAAGAAAAAACACAGATGGCGAGCAGCGAGCACTTCGAGTAGTTCGTAAATATTCCGCTAGCCGGAATTTGTACCAAGTAATAGCTAATCAGAGCTGTCACCTCCAAAACAGGACAATAGGTGCAAAGTTAGGGCGGTTCAACCAATCCCAGCAGCTTACAGCCAATTGTCCTCTGCTTGATGCCAAATTACGTCACGTAGCTTCACGTGAGTCAGTGGGTGTACTTCAAGAGCTTTCAAATCTCTCAAGGTGATCTACTAGATCCAAAGCCTGCGATCAAAAGTTTTCCGTCTCTGTCTAAATCGTCGCTAAAATGGAAGGTATGGTTTGTTTTTGGTTATATAGTTCCTATGAAATGTAAATAACGTGACATTCAGTCTCACAAGCATTTTGGGTTTTGGTTGCAATGATCGGCAAACTGTTTTCCCGCTGATTGACTGAAAAAGATTCAACGCAATGAAGCTTTATTTATTCGGAGGCTTCTAGAATCTAACCAATTACCGTGAGCAGTACAGATTAACTGACAAGCTCTAGTACTAGCTCTGAAGGTCAAAAAGTACTGAAATTTCGAGCAATTGAGCACATTTTAACGAGAATCCGAGCATGCAAGCGCTTTCAAAAATTTTGCGAGCACGAGCAAGCGAGCACCCGTGTAATTTTTGCGAGCAATTCGAGCAAAGACCTAAATTTGCCAGCTCCTTTAAATTGAATGGGACCATTGGATGGATACCCCTAGTATTTTTAAACTGTAACCCGACAAATACTTTTCGACTTGATAATAAAGTTTAGCAAACGTCGAAACGTCGCCGTTTTCAGCAATTTTTTAAAATCTTCAATATCTTCAAATGTTTTTAAGATATATTTTGTCGCAATTTTTTATGGTTTGGTGGAAAAGCTGGGGCGCTGGGTGCCGGGGGTCCGTGGAAAACAAAAACCATAGACCCCGGCACCCTGTGTTTTCCATAGGACCCGGCACCCCGTGTTTTCCCCAGACATCGGCACCCCGCGCCCCGTCTTTTCAACCAAACCATTTTTTACAGCTTTGTTTTTCCAAATCGCTTCTTCTTCATATACAACGTTACACAAAATCTCTCCACTTTGAGTTTATTTTCACGTGTGGCAATATCCTTTTCAAGATTTGTTTTATGCTTGCGCGAAAACGACAAATTCCGCCTTTACAGATAAGTGATCAGTAGCAAGTTCAATCTGGTCCCCAGAGTCCACTTTTCTTTTGGTGAGCACCAAGAACACGGAATCTGGCTAAAGCTAATGCAGGACGTTTGCGCGGAATCACGGACTTCCGGCTCTTCTGCGCATTCAGTTTAGAAATTTGAAACAGTAACGGTCGTCAACGGTTACAACATTGTACAATCACCGCGACTGCGCATATTTTTGGCTGTGGTCAGAGTCCGACGTCCTGCATTAGCTGTGGCCAGAGTACGTGTTCTTGGCGCTCACCAAAAGAAAAGCAGACTCTGGAAACGAGAATGAAGCCAGTCCTGGTAGTCAAAAATGAGATTTGTCTAAGAAAATCGCAGTTTTTTTTTATGGTATGTAAAGGTAAAAATTTAGGATACGTTTCATTTTTGTGTTTCGGTAGTTACGAAATAATTGTAACCAAGAGTGGATTCCTGGTGTAACTGGTACCCGGTATTTATCAGTACCAGTGCATGCCAAGGACACAGCACAGGCTGCCCAGTCGGTTAAAAGTAACGGTGAAGTAACACAGTATAGAACTTCGCTATCTCGAACTTTCTGTTATCTCGAACATAAAACCATTTCCCTTGGATTTGCCAATAAAATTTCAAGCATTTTTACTCGGTTATCTCGAACTCATTTAACTCGAACTACTCGCCATCTCGAACAAGTTTTGGCTTCCCGTGACCGAAATTTACCCAGTTATCTCGAACTCTAATAGCGATATTGATCAATAAAGATCAGAAAAGTCAGAACACACCTAGTTATACATGACACTTTTGTTACAGCATGCAAATCATGGGTTGTGTTGTATTAATCTATGCTAAGTATGCTTATTCTAGTCTATGTTTTAATAAAAGAAATTTTTGTAACACTTCAATGAATTCTACGGTTTCTTCCCCCTGAGATGAAGGATGCAAAGGACAAGTGCATCCTGTCTTCATCACCAAAGTTGACGGGTTTGCCTTTCACTATGACCGCACATGAATTGTTTTTATCGGCTCGAAGAAATGATGT
Source organism: Montipora capricornis (assembly GCF_036669925.1). NCBI lineage: Eukaryota > Metazoa > Cnidaria > Anthozoa > Scleractinia > Acroporidae > Montipora > Montipora capricornis. The sequence continues at coordinate 42,452,397 of NC_090883.1, forward strand.
GACTAACTGTTTGATCACCACCAAGAATAGACTGAGTTCCTTGTTGTTACGGCGTAAATATGTACGCAAAACATTAGTTAATAGAGGGGAATGGTTATGAAACCCGACAAATTTCTTTGTTGTATGTTTTTGTTCTGTTTTGGCCTTGACCGTGCACAGGACACAATAGTTGTTTACTCCGTACTGAAGAACTAACCAATAGAAACGTGTTGGTAACGTAATCATACATAGTGTATGAGCGCAAAACAAAACTGAGATTGTGCACGGTCGTGGACTTTCCAAACTAAATCTTGGCATCTTTGTTTGCTCGTTTGACATTCGCCGAGCTTCAAAACCAGTCCCCTCTATTAACTATGGCAAAACGAACAATCATGCCATAATGCACTCTTTCAGTTTAAGAGCTTTTGCCTGAGAGACCGGGGCAGACTTGGAAATGAAGGTCGGCCGATTTCGCTTAAAATTGGTACACAAAGTACTTATGTCGACTTATGTAATATGCCAAAGTTTTAGGTTCAACGACTTTTTTTTTAGCCGAGTTCTGGATATCAGCCCCTCAGGGGTCCCAAGAGGCTGATTTTCAGTGCAATTTTGGCCACTTTTAAGTCTCTCTTTTTGCAACATGAAATTAATTTCAGGCAAAAACAAAACCATCTTTGTAAAGCCCTATCCTTAGGCTTTTACGGGTGAGAACATTAGCTTATGGACGTTTTTCGCTAGCCTGTGGCTGTTATCACAACTTGGTCATATTTGAAGCATATGGGAAGCAACCGGAAATGGCCTGTTTTTCAGACCAAATATTTTCCATGCCCATGTTTTATATCTTGAGGTCTTAGTATCTCTGCAAAGTTCAGGCCTTAGTTTAGTAATATCAAGAAAAAAATACTAAGGTTGAGGCTTTTACTAAGAAAAAAACTTACGAGAAGATGGCTAACCAGGCTACTCGCGGTTAACGTTTCAACAAAGCGTGTCTGCAAAAATCAGCCATTTAATTGCGATTATCTTTTTTCCTTCCAAGTTATGGTAAAAAGAGACCCTGAAGTTGATTGCCACCGAAAAGACTTGCCGTTAATAAGAAATTTTTAGGTGATTGTTTTAGGACCGATCAGATAGTGGTCCGAAAGCGGTTATAAATTTCTTGGAAGAAGTCTTTAAAATTACGGACAGTAGAGCCGCTGCGAAAACTCTTTATTTACCTAACAACACATCTCTTACTCGTTCAACGTATCACGTCTGTGGCCCGTAGTAATGAAGCGCTAATTAAATCAGTAGTTCCATTCAGTAGTACTATAACCCACCTGTTTGGGCTTTAATATTTTCTGAAGAAAAAAATAACTTATCGGTCTCTTTAAATGCAACCACAACATCTGTCGTGACAGTACTTGAGAATCGTTTTGAACCTTTAAGAAATTTCGAATATAATTAAAGCTAATCGTCTAACACAAATTGCAGTCACTCTTCCAGTCTATTTGCAAAGTGTCTGGATAAATTCACTTACAAAAAACGCTTACCTGGCTTCACTTTTACAGACATGCCCCTTTCCTACAATCCCTTAAAAGTGAGGTAACATTAGAAATTTTAGCCCCAGCGATAAATTGGTCGCAAGTGCGTCGTTGCGAGTTAGATATACACAGGTCGATTAATACCGTACGTGACGAGGTCATTGTAGTTTGCTGGCTATGACTGACTCGGAATTCAGTTGTTTTCTCGTGCAGATTCGTCTCCCAACCTCGTCCCCAGGGCCTTCTCCTCAACGAGGTTGATTCGTCTCCTTGATATTGCAGAGAATGATTATGATAGAACTTGTATGAGAACCTCAATGGAATGATTTGTTTACTGAATATTTATTCATACCCAGTGCCCCAGTGTAAATGGCTCACGTATGTTGTAAATGATTGATAAGGACGTCCAACACGGTCCGTTTTCGCCGCCAATCCGCTAAATTGCTAGAAGATTACTCACGGGCACTCTTTCCCTTTCTCTATCAGTATTTTCCTTTTGTTGCTTTCTCAAGAAAGTGGACACCTTGCCGGCTGCTTTGTTTGTTTGCGAGAAAAGAAACTATCTGCGATCTATTAATTAAACTAATTTTAATTAAATTAATTAATTAATTAATAGATCGCAGGTAGTTTCTTTTCTCGCAAACAAACAAAGCAGCCGGCAAGGTGTCCACTTTCTTTTAAAAGATAGGACAGGGGTGGAGTGGGTTATCTTTCCGGCAAAGACTACTGTTTTGACAACTTGGGAAATAAAATATTTCAGCTTTCTTGGAGCCCTTAAGGACTTAGGGTTTTTTTATGGCACCCGTAGCTGTAGATCACATGAAAAAGTAAGTCTTTATGGACTCACACTGAATTGCTGACCCTTAACTCTGGTTTCGGTAATAAGAAGCAACCTAGGCGGTAATCGCCCTGCAGGGCCATTATGCATGCTGTAGGTGATAAGGTAAGTCGTCACAAGGGTTAGTGCCCGCTCGTACCTGCTGGAGCTTAAATTGGTTACTGCTCTTCTTTCCTGGACAGGATAATAATCACTGGTGCCCATTTATACATCTAGGTGGACAGAGGCACTGTTGAAGAAAATTGCCTTCCCAAGACGACATGTCAACGCCCTAGTAACCAGGACCGCCCGATCCAGAGTCTAGCCCGCTAACGCGCTATGCCAGTTCCTTTCTGTGTAGAATCCGAATGTAATGTGGACTTTAATCTGTCCTTATAATCAACAAAATGCATCGGGGAAGAAATAAATGGCCAGCACTTTTAAAAGAAAGTGGACACCTTGCCGGCTGCTTTGTTTGTTTGCGAGAAAAGAAACTATCTGCGATCTATTAATTAATTAATTAATTTAATTAAAATTAGTTTAATTAATAGATCGCAGATAGTTTCTTTCCTCGCAAACAAACAAAGCAGCCGGCAAGGTGTCCACTTTCTTGAGAAAGCAACAAAAGGAAAATACTTATAGAGAAAGGGAAAGAGTGCCCGTGAGTAATCTTCTAGCAATTTAGCGGATTGGCGGCGAAAACGGACCGTGTTGGACGTCCTTATCAATCATTTACAACATACGTGAGCCATTTACACTGGGGCACTGGGTATGAATAAATATTCAGTAAACAAATCATTCCATTGAGGTTCTCATACAAGTTCTATCATAATCATTCTCTGCAATATCAAGGAGACGAATCAACCTCGTCCCCAGGGCCTTCTCCTCTGCGATCTTCTCCAGACGAGCCGCCATTTTGAAAATCGCAGAGGAGAAGGCCCTGGGGACGAGGTTGGGAGACGAATCTGCACGAGAAAACAACTGAATTCCAAGTCAGTCATAGCCAGCAAACTACAATGACCTCGTCACGTACGGTATTAATCGACCTGTGTCAGGAGCTCATTAAGGGGAGCCTCTATCTCCTATACTTGGCCTCGGAGTCAACCCTTTCCCGAGTAGATTTATTTATAGAACACCTCCCTTGGGAGATTCAGCACGCTCACTGTTGTAAAAGCCAATCAAAACAGAGCTATCTCAGCGTCAAGGGAATTATGATACTTTTCGCGGGAAAAACCGGTTCCTAAAAATAAATTTACTCGGAAAAGGGTTGACTCAAGGAATTAAAGGAGATAGAGGCTCCTCTTGATGAGCTCCTGCCTGTGTATATCTAACTCGCAACGACGCACTTGCGACCAATTTATCGCTGGGGCTAAAATTTCTAATGTTACCTCACTTTTAAGGGATTGTAGGAAAGGGGCATGTCTGTAAAAGTGAAGCCAGGTAAGCGTTTTTTGTAAGTGAATTTATCCAGACACTTTGCAAATAGACTGGAAGAGTGACTGCAATTTGTGTTAGACGATTAGCTTTAATTATATTCGAAATTTCTTAAAGGTTCAAAACGATTCTCAAGTACTGTCACGACAGATGTTGTGGTTGCATTTAAAGAGACCGATAAGTTATTTTTTTCTTCAGAAAATATTAAAGCCCAAACAGGTGGGTTATAGTACTACTGAATGGAACTACTGATTTAATTAGCGCTTCATTACTACGGGCCACAGACGTGATACGTTGAACGAGTTGAACAAAGGAGATAAACTTAACGTTGCAGTTTGGACGGAAAAGTTGCAATTTTGCATTGTGATTTACCGGCAAGAGATGTGTTATTAGGTAAATAAAGAGTTTTCGCAGCGGCTCTATTGTCCGTAATTTTCAAGACTTCTTACAAGAAATTTATAACCGCTGTCGGACCACTATCTGATCGGTCCTAAAACAATCACCTAAAAATTTCTTATTAACGGCAAGTCTTTTCGGTGGCAATCAACTTCAGGGTCTCTTTTTACCATAACTTGGAAGGAAAGAAGATAATCGAAATTAAATGGCTGATTTTTGCAGACACGCTTTGTTGAAACTTTAACCGCGAGTGGCCTGGTTAGCCATCTTCTCGTAAGTTTTTTTCTTAGTAAAAAGCCTCAACCTTAGTATTTTTTTCTTGATATTACTAAGCTAAGGCCTGAACTTTGCAGGGATACTAAGACCTCAAGATATAAAACATGGGCATGTAAAATATTTGGTCTGAAAAACAGGCCATTTCCGGTTGCTTCCCATATGCTTTAAATGTGACCAAGTTGTGATAACAGCCACAGGCTAGCGAAAAATGTCCATGAGCTAATGTTCTCACCCGTAAAAGCCTAAGGATAGGGCTTTACAAAGATGGTTTTGTTTTTGCCTGAAATTAATGTCATGTTGCTAAAAGAGAGATTTAAAAGTGGCCAAAATTGTACTGAGAATCAGCCTCTGGGGACTCCTGAGGGGCTGATATCCAAAACTCGGCTAAAAAAAAGTCGTTGAAGCTGAAACTTTGGCAGATTACATAAGCCGACATAAGAACTTTGTGTACCAATTTTAAGGGAAATCGGCCGACCTTCATTTCCCAGTCTGCCCTGGTCTCTCAGGCAGAAGCTCTTAAGATTGTTGTATGTTTTCACAAATAAAAGTCGTATCAATGGATCATCACCTCGTTTAATAATTACAGTTATTTTTTTGTAGTTTGACATTGATCGGTTATCTCGAACCCCCGCTATCTCGAACTTTTTTTGTGTTTTCCTTGGCTGTTCGAGATAGCGGGGTTCTACTGTATATTATATGAAGCAAGAGATTATGAAGCCAATATTTCGAAAGGCAATGACTTTCGTCATCAGGGTTTTTAAAAAACTTATAACCCAATGAGTGTTCAATAAGAGATAAGAGGGAAAGATTCGCACTTCATTTGCAATTTTCTCGCTTGGTTAACCATGGGATCGCGTCAATTGACATACCCATTCAAATTAAATATCTATTTTTGACAATTGTGTGGTATGGACGCTGAGTCATTCATGAGGAAGAAAGTTTCACTATCCAACCTCATTTCCGCTGAATATGATAAACTCGGGTAAGTAAGTATTTCTTCTAGATTTGTTCGCTGACCGAAAACACTTGTTAAGCTATGGTGGTTTTAAAGCGTACCTGCCAGTTTTTCAGTGTTATTACTCGCACTTGAACTCAAATACTTGCCAAGTTGTTACTTTTCATCACGTCTTGCCTCTTGGTCTATGAAATCTATTGTAACAACATTCCTTCGCTTTTTTGTTATCTGTTGTTTGATAGGAACAGCATGAAAACGGCTGTCATTTACGGAACTTTGTTGTTTATGGTTGTTACTGTGTGTGCTTCTAACCACTGTCTAGATAGCTGCTACTCAAAGGTAAGCTGAAGCCATTTTGTTCGCTGAGATATACACAAGCCTCTATGAATTTTAATGTTTAGTTAATTTGACGTTGCTTCGTGATGATTGTTCTAATTTGGAAGTAAAAGTTTAAAGATAAAGCAAATAGCCTTAAAGCAAACAAAAGAGGCGAACTGAAGAATTTACAAAAAGTAGCGTCTGATAAAACATATATTGTCCAGATGTCGTGATTCCGAACATGTTGTTAAGATTGTTTATGATATTGAAGTTGCATATTCATTGTATCGTCTAATAATTATTTAAGTGCACAATTGAAGACCATATTAAGCAACAAACTAGCCAAATAACTTCAAATTGCCATTGATTTCATATAAAGCGTTCCATTTTACAGTTCAATTATTCATATAATCCCAGTCAGTGAAGGATTAATTAATGAATTCTAGGCCTTAATCACACGGCCGCCCATGATGGAAAACTTTGTTTGTGCGTACCGAAACTCGTTCCCAAACATTTCAACTCAAGGCTCGAGAAACGAAATCTATTGTATAGACCTCGAGCCTCGAGTTGAAATAAAAATTGAGTTTATCAAACGAGTTGATAAAGGTCGAATATAATCAATTTTTGTTTCAATCTCCCACCGACGCATTACCACAGTTTCTTTAGAAACTAAAATTTTGCTCGAGTTGAAATGTTTGGGAACGAGTTTCGGTATGGCTGCTGGGCGACTAAGGCCCATTCTGAGGTAAACTATTTATTTTCCCGAATTGTTCCTGTTTTCTAGTTTTCTGTTTGAGGTAGTTATGTGCTGTGTAAAGCTAAACAATATCAAGGAAACAGAGGTTGCATCCATAGGGGATTCGGAGGGCTTTTATAAACCGCACTTAAGGAATGTTTATGAAAGTATTCTAATGAACTTTATTTTAAGTGTCAATTGTATTTAGCCGGTTGGGGAACTAATTGGGAACACCGCTGTACAGAAATCAAACCAATTCATATTAAATCTTAAGTTGCTTTTTGAGGCGATGGAAAAACCTCTCGGAGCAGAGCACAGAACCACATTTGACGCCAATGGGGTATCGAAACCAGGGCACACTGTAGACTACTGCTGGGAGGAGTGCTGCATGTTCCTTAGAAATTAGGTTTTATAGAAGTGAGCTGTGAACTTGAAGGCGAATACGAACCCTGTGTGATGGAGGATGTGATTCAAACTGTGGATTTGAAACAATTTTTCTACGAAAAAAAAAAACAATCCTCCCTTAGAACTCAAACCCAATCTCTGCTCAACCTCTGAGTCCCATTCAAGTCTTGGTTTTTTTTAGGCTTCAGTCTGCTTAAAGGCGCCCGCAAACGAGGAAGTAATGTTGCGGAAGCAAATATTCTCCCGTTTGCTGCCACAGGAAACATTTGTTGACGAAGCCAAATTTTGCTTCCCGGAAAGCAAAAATGTTGTTTCTTTATTTGTTCAGAAACATTTTGTTTCCGCAGAAAATGTTTCCTTGTTTGTGCGCCGAGAAAACAACATTTCAGGAAACAATGCTTTCGCCACAATGTTTCCTCTTTGCGGGCTCCTTAAGGGGCCGTCTCATAACTGCGATCATCTTCGTTAAGAAAACAATTATCATTGTTGCCTTCCGGTTATGTTCGTGACGTCGCAGTTTAATCTAAATCTAAGGACGCTTTCCATTTGACAGAACTGATCGGCCAGACCGGGCATTTGGAATGACTAACTCTACAACGCTGTCAAATTAACACACTTCGAGGATGATATATACTCCTCCAGAAGAATATGAGGGATTATCATGAAAGTGTTCCTTCAAAAATCGTTACATTTCCTTGCAAACTGACGCGTCTGGCCGACCAGTTCTGACAAAAGGAAAGCGCCGCCCTAAGTTAAGTTTGAAAACAATTTGATTTTATAGGGAGCTTTTTGAAATGATTGAACGGATGGAGTCCTTCCTCTTCATAATCTCATACATAGCCTCTGACAAAGTTGTATAAGACGAGGGCTTTGGTTCGACGTAGTTCGATATGCGGCTAAAGATGATTCAGGCCGGTGTAAGATGATCGGTTAATTTGTTCTACAGGTGAAGGACAACTGAAAGTCAGAGTCCCCAAGCATGGGTCAATTCAATAAAAAAGTTACACTTGTAGTGTACAAGTTGAACCCTTGACGGTTTTTACATGTTCGCGGGAAAAGTAGTTCTATAAACATTTCTACAAGTCGATGTTACAAGACTCCGACTTGTAATTACAGGTGTAGCGTTACACCTGTAGAATTTGGTGCGTATACAATTCAATAAAAGTTTTACAGGAGTCCGACTTGTATTTTTACAAACGCCTACCTTGTTAATTACAAGTGCAAACTACAAGTCGTAAGTTTCTTTAAGCTTGACGCACGACATGTAAGAAGCGTATTTTGAAATTTTGATATGTTCTCGTCGAGCGAAGAAGACCTAGAGGAACCATTGAGACACCGAGTTATTCGGCAGCCTAGAAATTTTGAGGAAAGACGGTTGTTTGGCATTAAAAATCGACGTACTTACTTTGGCCAACAGCTTGAACAAATAAACCTCGTGCAATTGTAGTCTACAAGTGTATTCAAGTTAAATTACAATAGTAAAGCTACAGTTGTACGTTACAATTGTATCGGGACCACGGCTACACGTACGGTGAATTCCAGTCAGGGGAAGAAAAATCTTTTATTGAATTCATGAATTGACAAGTTGGACTTTACTCGCGTAAGTTGCACAAGTAAAAACTACACCTGTAACTTTTTTTATTGAAGTGACCCCAGGATTCGAACTTACGACCTCCATAACACCGCTCGGATGCTCTCTGCACATTGAGCTACAAGGGTCCCTGGGTAAGGAGTGCGTCCCGGTGGTTTGGGGGCTTGCCTTGAGATCTGGGGATCCCGGGCTCAAGACTCATTCCGCCGCCACTCGTTGAATTTGATCCAGGTAGTCCGTGGTTCAACTTCTCTGACGCCGGCCGGTCGGGATCGTTAACACTTGTTGTTATTGTTGTTGTGTTATCTCGTTTCGTTGATTGAGCTTCATTAAAAAGCCCCTTTGGGAAGTGGTCAGTTTATTATGTATGCAGGTTTGAATGAAACTTAAGGAACGCGGGATCAGAAAAAAAATCTTGCATTGACATTTTCCGTAAATTGATCATAAATAATTTTTCCATCCTAGATCTCTGACATTGAGCTATGTAATACAACTTGCCAACAGTTAAATGCGTCTACAGGTTGGTATTGCATCAGAGGTTTGCATTGTGCAACTTTATTAATAATTCCTAATAAGTAGTTTCTTCGAAACACATTTGAAGATAAAAACTAGCGATAAAATTCAACGACGTTTCAATCTCGCTGAGATCATTTTCAAGTTTAAAAAAATGAATAAAACTTTGCATATAAGAAGTAAAATCACACGTGAGAATATGAAAAGCAATAAAAATGTGGAAATATGTACTAAGCGTTACAAAAGGTAAGTGATAAAAACTAAAAAAGGCTAGATAACAATAGGACAAAAAGCTTCACAAAAGAATATATGAAATACTCCGAGCTATAAAAATAACTTTGCACGGATGGAGTCAGACTGCGTGTTCAAAGTTGGCTTTAGTTCTTTTATAAAATCATCTCATAAATTAAGCAGTCAAATTTGCTCTGGCACTTCCGTAAGATCTTGAACCCAAGGGACCCAAGGGACATATCTCGTAGATTCAGGATCTTACGGAAGTACCAGAGCAAATTTGACTGCTTAATTAATGAGATGATTTTTATAAAAGAACTAAAGCCAACTTTGAACACGCAGTCTGACTCCATCCGTGCAAAGTTATTTTTATAGCTCGGAGTATTTCATATATTCTTTTGTAAAGCTTTTTGTCCTATTGTTATCTAGCCTTTTTTAGTTTTTATCACTTACCTTTTGTAACGCTTAGTACATATTTCCACATTTTTATCGCTTCTCATATTCTCCCGTGTGATGTTACTTCTTATATGCAGTTTTATTTTTTTTTTAAACTTGAAAATGATCTCAGCGAGATGGAAACTCGTAGAATTTTATTGCTAGTTTTTCTTATTAATAATTGCCTCTAGATTTCTTGGTCTTGGACTTTCATAAATTCGATGGGGAGGGGAAAGACAAGAGTTTTCCACCCTCCCTGCTCGTCCGAAAAATTGTATTTCCTTAAAGTCGTTGAATTGCGGTAAGCAAAAATGCCATCTCGTGAATTTGCTTAATATGTATCTGCATAGTTTTTTTTTCTGTGCTATACAGGACCCTTTCTAACTCTCAATGAGTGACAAAAGCAAATTCCTGCCAAGATAAGCATGAAATTCCTTGTCAAAGCTAGAGTACAAGCATTACTCGGAGGCCATTTCGAGACTGATTTGTCTCCTTAGGTGATAACAGCAAATCCCTCACTAATCCTTATAATTACACCTACTTTTGAACCACATTTGATCCTTGCAATCTGATTGGCTCTCAACCGTGCAATTGATCCATGAATCGCACATTTTTTGTAAACCCCCTTTTTCTAGTCCATCAAAACTGAGTGAACTTATAACAGTACTAAACAATTAAGTAAATATTGACATTGTCCATAAACTGTGATTTCAAAATGGGTGCAATAAAGTGGTAATTTAACTTCGTACCAACTTAAACAAGTGAATTCAGAGTAAACTGCAGTCTACTCCGCTCAGTTACAATTTCTAGGTAATCATCTTAGCAATTATACTTAAGCCGAATAATTTCTTGCTTTAGAGAGCAGGAAAAGTGCATCACTCCCAACACCGGATGCTCCTCTTCTTCTATCCTCCACCTACTTTATGTTCACACTGCGATGGGATGACTACAGAAAAACCAGATACAATGCCTCGCCAATTGTTTACGTACTGGAGGTCACGCGACATCTGAACATCTCGGATCCAGCTATAATTCTGCCAATTATCCAGAAATATCACCAGGTAAGTCAAAAATTGAGTCGCAAAGTCAGCTCAATAAAAACAGATTCGTGAATTTATAAGAACCATTGTGAGCTCGTGTATATGAATGAAACCTGTTTCAGGGGCCCGTTTCTCGAAAGAGCGCAAACGTTTTGGGCACTAGAAGCCATTACGAGATCACCATTCAGTTGTTTTGAAAAAACTGTTCTTTAAGAGGGGCTTAGACGCGCGCGCGGAGCACCATGGGTAAAGAAATATGGTAACCCATCAGTGCCAGAAAATTATTTGGTTTGGTCACCGTACGACCGTAGGTACGTCCCCCCTTCAAGTATGCCAATGTGACCGGTATCACGTGACCATAGCGCAGGCTCAAGTTTAGAGCTCATCAAGGCGGCCACACTCCAGCTACTTTACAGCCATTTTATGGTCAATTGTTAATATAAAACCTCTCCGTTCTTAAGATACGTAGGCCCAAAAAATAAAACAAAATAACAACTGGGATAAACACGGTAAACCAACACATTTCATAAGGTCTTGGCGCAACATGCATCTCAAAAGGCACAGGCACCCCAAGCTCAATGTGAGTATGGCCTACAAAGTTAAAAGGATTTGTATGGAAACCCCGACAAAGGCTTAAGAAGATAATTATGTGAAAAAATTCTCAATTAAAAATAGTAACCTTATTGCCATTGTGAGTAGCTTCCTTCCTGTGTGGCTATTTTCCAGATCAACCGCTAGTATCAATTTATTTTTAGGATACTTCGCCCACATTTTACTACGCGAACGAGATGGCCTAACCGCGAGAAACTTACGATAGTGCAAAGTTATGTTTTGAGGTAACGTTTTCGTCGACGTCTCCGTCGTAGATCGTAAAGTCCCTAATATTTCGAAGAAGCCACTTTATCACAAAACTGGCCTCGGCTTCGACCGTTGATAACAAACTGAGCCTTACCGAGGTGGCAGACCGTAGTTTGTCAACCGCAATTTTTTTTATTTCCCTGGGTCTCCCGACATGACTGCATTGTCTCAGTCTTCCAATCACAGCCACGCAGACACTCTACACTCTCATTGGCTAATTTGAAACACTTGGACAATGTGAGTGCAGAATGTAATATGATCGCCATTAAGCTATAACGGCCGTAGCCACACAAAAGAGGCCAGCGCATGAGACGATTATAAAAAGCCGAGCATTATTTGGAATTTATCCGTCAAAACTCGCGGTGCGATCACGGAGTGGAGTTGATGTGATACGAAATTTATCTGGCCTTAAGGCTGTGGTGTTTTTATGGAGATTCCGTCCGTAGCTTTGTGATGCAAGAACAATTTGTGGGACGAGCTCGCTGCGAGTCACCAGCCTTTCTTGAAATGACAACCAACGACATCGTAAAAAATTGGTAAGCCACAAACCCGTCTAAAACCAACACAGCTTGCGCTCCGATTGGACAGAAAAGTTGAGGACAACTGTACGTAGAAGCAAGTGAAGTTTATTTCTACATTTGCAGCGTAATTTAACATTTATAAGCTCAAAGTTAATTTTCCCATACAAAGGCTATAAATTGTCTACCGAGCTTGGGCTGCCTGTGGTTTAATGTGCGTTCTCTGATCTATTTTCTGCGCCATGGTTCGAATTGTAGTAACATGAGTTACTTAGATAGACCGCTGACCGAGTTATTGGCAAGAACATGAAACGCACTCTCGGTAATCTTTTGTATTTTTTCCCCAATTGTAGACGGGAGACACGACCTTCACGATTCCTCAACCGTTCATCACAAAGACAAATTTTACGTTTCGCTTGGCTGTTGTTTCCAGCAGAGGTACTTCGAACTTTTCTGTTCCAAGTCCTCTCTACCTAACGAACAGTAAGTATTTTGTAGAATCCTTTATAGAATATTCTCGCTATTGTAGTGAAGGAGGTGATGAAATGTTAACCCCAGTTAATGAATGAAGAAATGGTTGTGTTGCGAAATTAACTTGCAAAGCAAACGAAATTTGAGTCTTATTTGGTGTTTGTGTTTTATCATTCCAAAGAATGCTTGTAATAGGATTTCCTCTTACCAGTTCGGATGTTCTGCCCCTGAGCTACAGAGCTCACAGCTTGGTGAATTCCGCCATCTCTGGTTCAACGTAAACTTGTAATGAGCCCACTCAATCACGAGATTATTGGCCACGTTTTCCAACTGAAACAAAAAAACATATTTTCAAACGAATAACGTTTGATTTCCGGAGGATTAGCTTGCAAAACCCTGTTGAATGGGGCCGCCGTTTTGAGACAACAACTTGGACCCCGTGACGTCATTTTCTTACGTTACGTCATCCCCGCCCGCCATCTTGGTGGACGAAAACAAAAGATCTCTCTTTAGCTTCTTACTCTTTTGCTCGTCTATTGGGACACCATTGGCAACAATGTCTCATTACCGTCTTTTAAAAGGGTTTTTTAGAGTACCCTAAATTCGACATGAGTAGGAGTTTGCCTCTCCCATACAAACTCTATGAGTGAACCTTTGCGCGTAACTTTCTATTTTTAGAAAGCCACAAGTTCTTCGCCTCTGTACGCACTGTTTAGAAGGGCCAATCAGAATAAAGTTAATGTCAAAAGAAGACAAAAATAGCAAAAAAAAAAAAAGTGTACAAATTGATGTAAATGTGAGTCTCCTTCAGAAGGGTTGGTTCTAAAAACAGAAAAATAAGCGCAAAGGTTGACTCAAGGATGTAGTGCATACGGAAGCTCTTACTCATGGGCTCCTGCCTTAATTACTGTATTTGTTTTTTATAGGCACCTGTAAGAGAGAAAAAGATATACACCTGATGTTTTTCAATGAGACGTTTCCATGCCCAGTATTTAATGTTCGGATGAACTTTACAGCCACCGAGGCTATGTTCAGAAGCCCTCGGATTTCTTCCACTTTATCCTGGGATTATCCTCATGGTATGTTCAACAGATTCCTTCCTACCATTAATCTGTTCAGCAACTGATCTCTCAGCTCTTAACCATATCTTAACGATCCTTGTTCGCAGAGGCCTCGATTGTTGTGTCAGTAGAGACTAACACTGTTATAAAAATGGAATGGCTACTAGCGAAAATTCGCGTATCTCCGACACTAGCCTGCAAGCAGGCTCTTGCGTTGAAAATGACGTGCTGTCGAAATGTAGGGGCTTGGTTACTAGTTTCTAAAGTGGTAACCAAAGGGAGGCCGCGTGGTGCAGTGGTTAGGGCGTTGGATTTGCATGCGGTTGGCCTGGGTTCAAGTCCCGTTCTAACCTCTGGTTTGGATTTGTTTCCGGTTGTTTTGGATTCAACTCTACCTCGCTTTGTGAACAGCCAACTGGCCCGGGTTGCTCGAAGCATGGTTATCGCTAACCGGTGTTAAATAGCATGGAAACCTAACAGGTTTTTATGCCTCTTAACGAACGGTTAGCGCTAACCAGGCTTCGAGCAACCCGGGCCAGGTTCCTCCTGCTAGTTGCGGTTCTTAATCATATCTCTGTTAAGTTTGAATTGTTTCTTTAAGATTATTAAAAGTGGGTTGCCTGTGAACTGGCTTGAAAGCTAAGTGCAATTCACTATAAACAAAGCATTGAATTTTTTTTAAAAAACCAATCCCCCATATTTCGACCGCGCACCATTTCAACGGAAGAGCCTGCTTGCAAGCTACTCCGACACTACCAGATATCGTTGTTTTCGGGAGTAATAGAGAGAATCTGGCCTCTGTGAGACGAGAAAGCTGTATTTTACGTCATTTACGAGCCTATAGGGAGCTTCAGCATCGACAACGCTAATAGGGAGTTTAAGATACCACAACGGCTACGGGGACAAAAGCGGCCCTTCAAAATATAAGTTTGAGCTATTCCAAGTATTTCATGGTTATTCCATCTTGTTTGTATTATATAATATGGGCGAAGTGTCCTATAACTGGATTGGTAAGGACGGATTTGAAGTAAAGAGTGAGATTGAAAGATTCACTGTAGTTTGTCCACGTTGTCGTCAAAACCTTAAATTTGGTCATTTCTCGTAGTAGTTTTGACGAGTACGGGAGAGAAATGTTCAAAAAAGCGTGCCTCACGTGCAGCACGATCATTTTGGTTCTTTTAACCAATAATATTACTGCTTTTTGGCGTTGCCGTAGCCATAGCCGTTGTAATTTCTTAAACTCCTTAATGAATGATTCAAAGCAACAGGGAGCTTAAAAAAGGAGACGTTTTTGAACCTCGAAGAGAATTGAATATTTCGCATGCTAGCCAAGTCTCTCCTAGAATTTTAAACTGATCTTCTCTAATAGTGAAGAGATTCTTAGCAATATAAATGTAGTAGTATCAAGCCACTTTAAAAAGGAAAACAGCTCACTTCTGGTTGTTCTCCTTGGCTCAGAAACGTCTCGTGCGACTTCTGCACGCTCCACACGTGCATTTTACATCTTAGTACATTTCTTTGTTGTCAGTTTTAAACAACAATAGGGACAACGTACGCGAAAACGTCACCTCAAAATATCGTATCGTACGTCTTTCGCGATAATTCCATCTCGCTCACGTCGCCCAATGTGGGCGAAGTATCCTAAACGTAAATAGTTACGAGCGGTCTCAGAGTAGGAATAAAGAATGAAAAATTCCTATGTGTATCCTCATGTTGCCGTCAAAACCTCAGTACAAAGTCTTTTTGTACATTGCGTTCCCGTACTCGACGAAACAACAACGTGAAAAGACGAAATCTGGGGTTTTGACGACAACATGAGCAATCAAGAGTGTTTTGATAATCTTCTTTCTTCGCGTCAAAACCGTTTGTACAAATCTTGTTATAGGATACTTTGCCCATAATGTAACACACGAACAAACTGGAATT
>NC_090883.1:42480376-42492876 GCF_036669925.1 Montipora capricornis
GTATCATGCGGTGATGCCTGTCTTCTTCAGATGCCCCTTCAAAACATCTTTGAAACGCAATTTTTACCCTTCATGACTCCTTTTACCTTGGCGTAATTCTGAGTAGAACACAGCTTTTGGCAGCCTGCTATTGGCAATCCGACGTACATGTCCTGCCCAGCAAAGCTGAGACACGGTTATTAGGGCTTCAACACTGGCTGTGTGAGCACGGCGCAGTACCTCAACGTCTGGGATATGGTCTTGCCACTTAATGTTAAGGATGTAGCATAGGTGATGCAGCTGGAGTCTTGTCAGAGCCTTGATGTGCCTGCGGTAAAGAGTGATACACTCTATGGAATAGAGCAAGCAAGGGATGACTGCAACTGAGTAAACTTTCATTTTGTTTTTTGTAATGATGTGATGACAGCTCCAGAGTCTTTTTTGTAACGCGCCATAGGCCTTCGTGGCTGATTGGACCCTCCTTTCCACTTCCAGATCTGGAGAAGTGGAGTTTGTGACGGTGCTACCGAGGTAAGTGAAAGCCTCAGTTGTCTTCAGTGGTTCATCATGGACGATAATCGTCTCTGGACATTGGAGGCGGCTGATGGAGCAGCTCGGTCTTGGCTATGTTGATCTTTAGACCAAACATATCAGCTGCTGAGGAGAAACGATCTGCTGCATATCAACTGCGTTGTTGGCCACAAAGGCTGAATCATCAGCATAAAGCAGTTCTCTGATACACATCTCCAGTATTTTTGTATGAGCACGAAGCCGGGCAAGGTTGAACAATTTACCATCTGTCCTTGTGCGAATGAACGCGCCCCTGTTGAGCCCTTCGTTCTTAATTTCCAGCACAGCTGTGAGGTAGAGGGAGAGAAGAGTTGGCGCTAGCACGCACCCCTGCTTCACGCCATGATTGACCACAAAGGCTTGATGATGTTTACAAGCTTATCAGGGCACCCATAGATTTCAAGGATCTTCCAGAGGGTTGTGCGGTCAACGCGTCAAATGCCTTTGTGAAGTCAACAGAGACAACATACAAAGGCCGGTGCTGCTCTGCTGCCTTCTCCTGGAGCTCAAAATAACTCACTCAAAATAAACAGCCTTCGGATAAAACTCAAAGCTCAAAATTTTGCCAGTTAGGTGTTAAGCGAACACGCTTTCAAAATCTGAAGAAAAAAAGGAAATTTTTTGATCATAGTACCACTTTAAGGACCTTCGAGAAGTTTCCATTGTGTGAAATTTGTTCAATATATCAAGAATTGAGGCAGAAGAAACTCGAGACCTTTTTTTACGAGTGCAACCTCAAGTTAATCGAGTCAAAGAATGTAGACCCCAATATCTGCCCATTTAAGAAGCCAATACATGATCATTCGCACTCGTGTTTCTTCCTTTCCTATTTGTTTGGGGCGGAAATGCATCGCGCCGAGCGGTCAGGAAAAACAAAAGTGTAGTTTTTCACTTTAATTGCTTTTATTCTAGTGAATGTTCGCATGTCATGATGCAGAAAATATATGCTAGAAGCATACACGCTAGAAAGACTCGAGCTTCTACAACAAATGTATCCTCGGAGGAACTCGTTGGAATGTTTTTCAAGATGGTTGAAGCAACCGAGTCACGCAAGTCTTTCGCTTCTCTCCCTTACATCAAAGGAGTAACTGAGCCTTTGACAAGCATCCTCAAAAAACACGATGTCACGGTTGTAAACAAACCATTCACCACTCTACAACAACAGTTCCCAGTACCGAAATTCCGACCTTCGATGGAATCGCAGACCAACGTCGTATAAAATTCCCTGTACAAATTGTTCGTGGTGTTATATTGGGGAAACTGGCAGAGCTTTTAATACGCGAAAAAAAGAACATTTAAGAAACACCAAAACTGCGGCCAAAGGCTCTAGAATTGCTAATCACGCTTGGTCCAACAACCACGCAATTGATTTCGAAAATGCGTCAGTTATTGACAAAGGCACTTTTAGAACGAGAAAAACATTAGAAGCGTGGCATACCACAGTGACACCTAACGCAGATAACAATTCGTGCCCTTTACCTGGACAATACAACATTCTTTTTAACAAATATTCATAAATTTTCTACATTCTCATCATTTTGCAATGTTCGTTTTATTTAAATTTTCTCATCGATTTCTTATCATTCATTTTACCCGCCGAAGACTGCAGTTCGGGCAGTCGAAAGCTCGTAGTTTTTAATCATTTTAGCCAGAGATCGTTTTTTAAATTTTAACTATGTTTCATCCTGGCTGCAGCCCTTCAATATCTTCATTATTATTCCCCCACTGGGACATTACAACAAAGGCAAGTCAAGCTTGACTGGTTCAGGTCTCTTTGTTTTAATATCCCACTGGGGGAGTAATAATGAGCTTGCCCTCCAGCATGGCGAATTTTGTACCATGTGATCGTTTGTTGCAAAAAGCCTATTGGTTGCCTAGCACTTGAAAGGGTTTTCCTCTTCAGTCTGATAGCTTGCGAATGCAGACGTATTTCCGGCGGTCGACCACCGATAATAAGTCTTCGTTTGCATGCTAACAGTCGGAGCGGCGGGAAAACTTTCGACACGGAATGATCTGGTGATACATTACTTATCATGTTCATGTTTAAATTATTATGATCGGGAAGAAACCATGCCAAAAAAATAAAGGATAGCGGATTCATACCTGCGAAAAGCAAGAGGCTTTCCCTCCACAGTTCCAGAGAGAACGCCTGAAGCATTTCGCCAGTTTTCAACATGCAAAAGAAAAAGACTAACCACTGCAACGAATGCGACGTCACATCGTGAGATGATTCATCGCAATTCGCTTTATAAAGTTGCTTTCTTCCCTTAGAATTCATTTATTTACATGAGATTGTTTAGTGAAATATTGAATTTGAGTAATTACTGCTTAATTTTGCGGGTACCATTTTGGGGTGGGGAGGGGAGAGTGGGGAGTGTCTCTTGAAAATGGTTCCGCGCCTACTTTTTTTCTATACCCAGCAAGTTGAAATCTTAGAGACAGCCCTGGTTTATAGACCTCGACGCCAAGAGAAAATGAGGGGACAGAGAGGGAGGCTCAGGGCGTTGGCCGGGATATGTCCACGAAAGTTATTTTTAGACGAGTGGAAGTTATTGTTCTAGCGGAAGTCTGTCTTCCGAGACGTCCGCATGCAGTCTTGCCTCGCTCTCAGGTTCTTAGTGAAAAGAGAAAATGGCGGCGTACGTGGAAGGCTGATGAATATTTATTTTCTTTCAAACATCAGCCCGAGGTTGGCCTGCAGGCGGACGTCTCGGAAGACAGACTTCCGCTAGAACAAAGACTTCCCCTCGTCTAAAAATAACTTTCGTGGACATGACATATCCCAAGGGCTGGACCGGGAGCCTCCCTCTCTGTCCCCTCATTTTCTCTTGTCGACGCATATTACTTAGGAAATAAGTTGTTTTTTTTTTCGATCGGGCCGAATATGTAACTAATAGGGGCTTGATCAGTTTGATGATGCCCTAAATTCTGTACAAGTTGTTTCTTAAAAGCCGAAAAGGCGTCAAATCGAAAGTTGAAGTAAATATCTCCGGATAGTAGCTAAGCGGGGGAGGGAAAGGACCGTCCTTTTCCTTACCCCAACAGAATACCCCGCTTGTTCAGCCGTCCTGTAACATTTATGTTTCTGTTAGTTATTCAATTCAGGAATGCCCAAGATCTGAAAGCTTTTGTACTCGGCCGATTGATTCCGGATTTATTGCAGCCTCCATGGTAAGAATCTGATGAATCGGGAGAAGGTTTGACATAAGCATAACATTGCGGAATTCAGTGTGCCATTAGTCAGTATAGGCCGTCCAAGTTCTAGTCAACAACTATTCCTTTTGGTCAACCGAGGACCAGATGGCTCAGTCGAGGGTGCACTGGACTTTCATGCGGAAGGTCGCGGGTTCGAACTCCTGCCGGTCCAACACTCTTTCAATAACTGACGAGAAAGTGCTTCGTGTCACATTGGAAGCACCATCTCACAACACTCAAGCACCTAAACCCTGTTCGAGAAGAACACCGTGTGTGCCTGGTGTTGTAGTCTTTGAGTGTAAAGTGTAAAATTACAGCCTATACCCTTTGAATCACAAGAATAAATTTACAACAAACTGAAATAAAGAAAAGGGTATTGGCCCCTAAATAAGGCGAAAATTAAAGAATAAGGAAGCAAATTCCATAAAAAGTTACAATACGAAGGTCGGAAAACACATACAAAATTGACATCATACAACACATCATACAAAACGCACACGGTAATATCTATCTAACAAAAAAAAAATTCATCTAGCTAAAGCAGCACACAGATCATTAAAGCAAAACACACAGAAAAAGAACTACTATCCAAAAAGAATGAGATAATGATGCAACATTGATATCTGAATAATGGCAATCACAGCGAAACTATGGGGCTTTCCAAATGGTTTTCACGGAGAGAACAAATACAAAAAAGAAATTAGAAATTGGCAGGTTTTCGGCAGATTTACTTTGTTTCGTCGAGAGTTTTGTGCCAACAACTCTTTTCACTTGCTAACAACAGCTGGTGACGAGAAAGTCTCGTCGAAACGAAGTAAATGAAATTGGACTGCCTGTGGACTCAGTTAAAAATTGCTAGCCCACACTGCTAAAGCCTAACAAAATTTTTTCGCGACTGTTAAGCTTTTATTTACAGTCATAAGAGACACTGTTTTATTTATCCTAAAATACCCGATTTTAAGTTAATTGGTTTGTTATAGCTAATCTGCATACATTGCTTTCAGCAAATTACCATCGGCAGGCTAAAAAGGCGTTTAAAACTTGACCCTGGGAGAGAAACTGCTAGAAAAAACTGTTCTAGACCCAGTCCACATGAGTTCATATGTTGGAAACGAGAAACTGCAGCAATGTTGTTGTCTCATCTTTGTCGTCTGGAAATCGGGCTTCATTAAAAAAAAAGTTTTCTTCCGGTTTGGTAAAAAAATAAAAAGAAACATGATGATGATGCAAAGCTGGCTGTACGGCTGTGAGGATATATATTTTTTCTTTTTCTAATATTTCGTCAAGCACGGCCTGAATGCTATTTTTATTTCAAAAAAATTGTCACGGCATGTCATTTAACTTCCTGAAGAAGTCAGGCGAAATATTGCAAAAAGAAAAATATATATCCTCACAGCCATACAGACAGCCTTGCATCATTATTTTGTTTTTACTTTACAAGTTATTTGCTGGTTAGACCTCCCAAGATCCGGCACTTGTGCTTCGTTCAGCTCGCCCTAGCATTAAAACTGTCTTTACAAAAATGACCGCTGGTCACGTGACTTGACGCACAGTAAATAAGTGCAGCCCGCGCCAGGCGCGGGAAACGCGATTGACCAAATGACAATCTCTGATTGGCTGAGAAGTGAATAAGACGCGAGACTGAGCCAATCACCAAGCCCGCCAATGCAGAACTTTTCACACTAAATTAAAAGCCACTGCAATGAATTTTGTAATAATTTTTTTCTCAGAAAACGTCTTACAGTCTCATTTTCCACAATCTGACCAAAGGAGAGGAATATCGTGTACTTGTAAGTAGACAAAAAAGACTCTCTTTTTGTTGCAAAATCCACCAACTAGAGGCCCTTGTCTTGATTTCCGTAAAAGCGCGGCAAGTTTGAACCGAGGTTTTTCTGTGATTTATCTTTTCATAGATAGAAGCATACGACAAAGGTGGCTGTATCCTGTCCCCTTCTGAAGACCAGAAATTCCTAGGTAATATTTCACAACCTTGCCAGTATGGCAATCCCAGTCGGAAAGTGGGTAATATTTGTTGGTATTTATTTTTATTTTTTTCTGTGTCATGAAAAGTCTTGCCTGTCACTCCCCTGCTAAGTGGTGTATGTGCATCGAGTCTTCTGTGCGTATTTTGTTAGGTTTGAGGGGGCTGGGGTAATGCGTAGATTTCTCCGGTGCACACAGGAGAACATTTATTTAACCTGCAATGGCGTCGAAAGTCTTGTAACGCGAATGGCGTTTTAGTGGATCTTAAACCAAAATATACCCTCATGGAGCTCAAGAATGGAACGTCAATCGGATGAACAAGAGAGGCGCTGAAAAATAAACATCTGGAATCTTTAAAGCGACGAGTAATGGTCTTCGACAACAATTTCATTTTTCGCCGTTGGATATCAAGTGAGCTTTGTTTCTAATATTTTACTAACTTGGTATTATATACAACACCAAAATCAAATGGCATTTTTTTTTATGGATTTAACAAACATTGAAGGAATCGAACGTCTTGAATGCATCACAGTGTTTACTGAAGTCGCATCTAAGTTGTCCGGCAATTTGCATTTATTTTGTACTCAACTCTGCAAAGGTAAAAAAAAAATGGAAATATGACAGTGAAGAATTATTTGAATGAAAGCTTGTTGTCTCTTTTGTGCTTCATAATTTACGGTCAAGGTTCTTCCGAAAAGGCTTTGATGTGAACTGTCAGAAATTTATTTGATTGCATATGCTGTGACACCGATTGTGTGTTTCGTCTGCACGCACGCAATTGAAATAGGAAGGGTTTTTTGCTTCTTATAGCAAATGTGTTGTTTGTTTCAATAAATGTTTCTATGGAAAATATTTCTGTGAAATTTCCACCTTTTGTAAATTTATCATGTTGTGTAATTTTCGATCTTAACAAATTTGCATACGTGTGTTGAAATTTGATACGAGGAGGATTTTTGTGATAGTGAACTGTAAGCAGCGCGTACGTCACGAAAATAAACAGGTCTGTTGGAAGCGTGCTTGAGTTTCAACAAAATGAGCCCCAAAATCGGCCTTAAAATTGTGACGTTGATGAATAATAAAGTAGCTGCTATTTCCAAAACGATGGAATTACCTTGTGATAAATAACCTCGTCTTTTTTGGAGAGTAATTTTTGACTTGGCAGAAACAATGGTCAACCTCAAGAGTTGGGTGATTGTGATCTTTGTGTTGAATTCGCACATTTCTTGTAGAACTTTATAACACTTGAAAGAAAAATAAAACTAACAAAAACAAAAACCCGGTATCTTGCCATCATTTGACATACATGTCCAATACTCCGACATAATGAGATTCCTGGTCATTTGACGCAGATGCTTCACTGTTTCGCGAGTAAACACGCCGCGGTAACTTGATCACGGCGCCCGCTGAATTCGATGTCACTTTCGATTTTGCGATTTACTCGGTGCAGCCAAAGGTACAATAACAAAATTAAACTTAGCAAAAATCTCCCAAAATGTTTTTCGCTGATGGTAACTTTTTATAGTCCTGGTTCAAAATTAATGTTGTTTTCATGTCGTAAATTTTGTTACTGATGGCAAAATATTTTATTCTTGATCGACCCTTCTGAAAACTTCCTTCTGCTCTTCCTTAAAACTGTGTACCAATATTTTTTTACTTTTGCATCAATATTTGTTTTGCATAAAGCAAGCTAACAAAATCTGTACCTTGCTTGGTTCGCATTTGTTAGCGTTAAAATCGAATTTTCGGCCCTGTGCTTCTATTACGAATTGGTATATTCAGTTAGGTCGCCCATCCAGATACTAACCCCGCCGGACAGGGAGAACTTCAATGAACTTTTCTATTTCAAAGCTGTCAGATGCTCAGAGTGCTCGCTTGAACTTGTGGTGAAAAGAAGTTGTGAGGGAACTTGAAAATGATCAACATGTCAGCCCAGAAGCCAATGTTTCTCGTTTCCCTTTTATTTTCTTCAATCTCTCTGGGTTCAGTACTTTGCTAGTAACCACATGTCTTCTCAGGGGGCTATTTAACTAAGACTTCTACCATGGCACTATGATGGTATACAATACCAAAACGACATCGTTTACGGTTAGAGATACATATTACTTGAATCTCCTGGAAGACACAACGCAGCTCAGTTGACAATATGGAAAAAAGCGCTGTGTTACTTCACTACCACACATAAGCAATGCGTATCTATTTTTTTTAAAGAGGACAGGAATTTCTTCTTTCTGACAAATGATTAATTAATAGGCCGATAGCCAGGCTTTTAACCTCAGAAAAGGATCTGTTTCGTCGTATGAACGTGTGAGCCACTGCTGGCACTGGTACTGCTCTGCTGGTACGATTTCTGGGTGACACCTTAATTAGTCTTAATGACCCCCGACTTGAAAAAAATTGCCCGGAACGCTACCGTTTAATACCACCCAACTCAGTCCCTTCTGTTTTTGATTAACACGTACCATAGGCAACCCAGTGTACGCTTATGGAGCGTCTAGTTTTCTTATGGCTTTGATGATAGAGCGACTTTCGTGTGACCTTGAAAAAGTGTTCGCAATTTGTTTCATGGACCAATGTTTGTCAAGATTAAAATAAAGTTTCTCCTTTTTCCCGCCAAGGAAATTCCTAATACGGGTAGTAAACAGTTGGATTGCCCAATCACATTGCTACATTTCAAATGACGTCAAAGCGGAACTTTCCAAAAAGTTCCATGGAGAGATGACGTTGTTTGCATCCGCGTTCGCTAAGCCAATGAAATTTCGCGCTCGTTTGCTTTGTTCGATAAGCCAATTAAATGTTTTTCGTTTTTGTTTATATGATTACTCTCTGTTTTTACTTTTAGTTTTCAAGGTCATATGAAAGTCGCCCTATCGGAATACACAGAATTCGTATTTAAACTAGTGAGCCTTTGACGTCATTTAATACTCGATCCAGCTCTCTCAAGATCTTAAAGTTAGTAATGGCGGACCATTAAATGGAGAAATTCCAGTTGAAATAAACAGGTATCTTTTTTTCAAAGCTTAAGATTTTGGTCGCTTAGTGTTGAGTTAACATGGTTAAGTTTGAAATCCAAAGAGAAAAATAAGAATTGATTGTTTGGTCACGCTAGCACTTTAAGCCTAGAATTATTTGAGATCTTCTGCAATCCCACAGATAAACTTTGGCCATCAGTGATCAGTTATTCAGTAAGGGGTTTTCTGAAGATATAATACCCATTAAAATATCTTGCAGACTGAGGTGCACAAACTCCTTTGATAGCTGGTAAAAATAAAATTCAATTTTTTTCTTGAGAAATTTCGAGTGTACGCAATCGTTGAAAAGGTATATTAGGGTTACAGAAAGAACTTTTATCGTCTGCAATGAATTCTATGCTTTAAAGATTAGTGTTAGAGTTAAGAATCTTACATTGAAAGGCCTTAATCTGAGGCACAACACACAGTATGGGGAAACTAATCTCTTTGAGAAAGGGTGATATGATGACACAAGCAAAAGCATGAAAATACCTGCAGGCTGCAGTGTAAGCCAGTAGTGACTTATAAAAAAAGAATCATTCAATCTTCTTATGCTTACATTTCCGTTTTAATCTCGCATCAATTGGCCAGTTTCGGTTGGCTTGGATCGAGCATGAAATGGAGGCTAATGCGCGGGATTCTTTTCGCATGCAAATTATTTCCCCAGCATTAGCCTCCATTTCATGCTAGGTCCAGTCTAACCGCGAGAATACGAAACTGGCCTATTACGTAACATGAATTGACCAGCTCCAAACCGAGTGGCTTCATAACTCAGTTGGTAGAGCATTGCACCGACATCGCAGAAGTCATGGGTTTGAATTCCGTCGAAGCTGCCTGAATTTTTCAGGTGTCTATAAAAGAGACAATTGCTTAAATTGTCCAGTTGAGTGCGAGGATCACTTCTATCTTTCGTGAGCATAATCATACACACAATCCAAGGAGTCAGCTGTTTTTTGTGTCAGCGGTAATGCAAGTGAATGGTACCCAATCTCTGATTCTGGAAATTACTTACGTTCCAATTGTCACGTGTTCTAAGGGTCAATGCTTCTGTTTATGTTATTATATTGAATCATGTAACTTGCCACTCGTTTCCTCGGAACAAAGCTTGGGATTTTAGGACACCAATTTTATGCCCAAATATGGACAAAAATAATACGTTACATCCTAATAAGGACATTTTTTAACTCAAAAAAAAAAAAAAAAAAAAACTCCAGCTCTGAAGCAGAGTGGAACACTTCTAGTTCATGAGCTTCGGATTATACAATCTAAGCCACACTGTAACCAGAGCAATGTGGAACCTCACTGTTTTCAACTAAGGACGGTGCCTCCTAATTCAAAGATATTTTTGCCCCGATTTATGATTATGCAGGAAATGTAGATCTCAACAAGTGTTACTGAAATCCGAAAAGAAAATTGGGGGTAACCACGCATTTTTCAAAGATAATTGATGAATAATATTTGCAAAAGTTTTAAAATACAAAGCAATGTACGACGTTCTTTCTCAAATTGTAGCTTAATTATCTCTCAAACATGCATGGTTACCCCCCAATTTTCTTTTTGGATACCAAGAGTACTTACTAAGATCTACTTTATCCGGATAGTTTTAAATCACGCAAAAATATCACTGTATTGGTAAGCATCACCGATAGGAAACCCGAGTATCTCGAGAAGCGCAGAACGTATCCGCAATAACAATAGTAGGCACCGTCCTTAAGAGTCTGGCCTTTGATGTAAAGTTCTCTGATCAGTGGATGTATTTCCTTAATGCTTTTAAACGGAGGGTTGTCCTATACCATTACATAACGAGGTTCACTTTACTTGATGTAGGCGTCACCGAGTGACCCTCTAATTATGACCTCACCTAGAACCCCAACTAAAGACCAATTCATGAAGTTCTTAGGCTTAAGGGGACGCCTTGTGACATATTGTGAAGTTTATTCAAATTACCACGAATCTCATAATGCAGTTGTATTGGCATGAACATTTATGTTAAAACGAAAACTGACAAAAAATTAGTGAACACAACTGCGATTATCAGTGATTCCTTCTGTTGATTCTAATTTGTATTTTCTACTTTTGCTTGTGTGCTGCAAAAACTGTCCCGTCACCTTCAGCTTCTCCAACCCCTACCACGCCTACTGAATCCAGTGTGGATTCTTCAGCAACCACACCAGGTATACTAAATGATAGTCTCCTTCGCGATCGTTCTTTGGGGTGTCACACAACGCCCGTCTCAATCCCACCGTTGCGTGACGCCTCAAACAGTTACGGAGGAAAATCTGAATGGAAGTATTTGCCATTTTAAGTACATAAATACGTTACATCCTAGTAAGGACATTTTTTAACTCAAAAAAAAAAAAAAACTCCAGCTCTGAAGCAGAGTGGAACACTTCTAATTCATGAGCTTCGGATTATACAATCTAAGCCAAACTGTTTCCAGAGCAATGTGGAACCTCACTGTTTTCAATTAAGGACGGTGCCTACTAATTCAAAGATATTTTTGCCCCGATTTATGATTATGCAGGAAATGTAGATCTCAACAAGTGTTACTGAAATCCGAAAAGAAAATTGGGGGTAACCACGCATTTTTCAAAGATAATTGATGAATAATATTTGTAAAAAGTTTTCAAATACAAAGCAATGTACGACGTTCTTTCTCAAATTGTAGCTTAATTATCTCTCAAACATGCATGGTTACCCCCCAATTTTCTTTTTGGATACCAAGAGTACTTACTAAGATCTACTTTATCCGGATAGTTTTAAATCACGCAAAAATATCACTGTATTGGTAAGCATCACCGATAGGAAACCCGAGTATCTCGAGAAGCGCAGAACGTATCCGCAATAACAATAGTAGGCACCGTCCTTAAGAGTCTGGCCTTTGATGTAAAGTTCTCTGATCAGTGGATGTATTTCCTTAATGCTTTTAAACGGAGGGTTGTCCTATACCATTACATAACGAGGTTCACTTTACTTGATGTAGGCGTCACCGAGTGACCCTCTAATTATGACCTCACCTAGAACCCCAACTAAAGACCAATTAATTCATGAAGTTCTTAGGCTTAAGGGGACGCCTTGTGACATATTGTGAAGCACGAATCTTATAATGCAGTTGTATTGGCATGAACATTTATATTAAAACGAAAACTGACAAAAAATTAGTGAACACAACTGCGATTATCAGTGATTCCTTTTGTTGATTCTAATTTGTATTTTCTACTTTTTGCTTGTGTGCTGCAAAAGCTGTCCCGTCAACTCCAACTCCTCCAACCCCTACCACGCCTATTGAATCCAGTGTGGTACAAACCCCGTTTCCTTCAGCAACCCCGACTACTGGTGAAAAAACCGTGTCCTCTTCAGCAACCACATCAGCAGGTATACTAAATGATAGTCTCCTTCGTGGTCGTTCTTTGGGGTGTCACACAACGCCCGTCTCACTCCCAGCGTTGCGTGACGCCTCAAACATCTGCGGGGGAAAATCTGAATGGAAGTATTTGCCATTTTAAGTACTTAACATGAGCACTTTTTATTGTATTTCAGTCTTTTGTTTTGTTCCGGAGGTAACCATTCGAACAGTACAAATGAGTTTAATAGTTTTAGTTATCAAAAGTTCGCCCAATATAGGATAGACGAAGCAGCCATGGTGTATTACGCAAGTTGAAGTTGAAAAAAAAAAATGGTCAAAATTAGGTGCTTCACTGGACCAATGGACCTCTTTAGCTTGTACGTTTTGTTTTCCCATTTCAGACCACGTATATTCCCAAG
>NC_090883.1:42497876-42500376 GCF_036669925.1 Montipora capricornis
TTTATTTATCGTGGCATGCCTGAAAACTAGCTAATAGACCTCTTTACAGTTGTGTGCGTAGTTACCTGGCCTTAAAATGAAAGTGAGGCTGGTGTTGACCTTTTTATGATACAGACCTCCCTCCTTTTTTTATGTTATTGATGTTGCTGTCATGCTATATTCTAATTAGTAAGAATTTACATAAGAAAAGCGAGGTTTCCATCAAAACAAGGTCAAGTCCAGCCTCACTTTCATTCATAGACCAGGTAACTAAGCACACAACTGTAAAACGGAGTATTAGCTAAGACCATTGACCACGTTAAATAAAGGTTATTGTATTGTATTTTATTATAGTGTCTCAAAGGTTGAAAATACACGCCTCGTGTCAAAAGAATATACAAGGATTAGATTGGAGCAAAACCGTACTCAGAAATGAGGCGGTTTATAAGTGACTTTTCAAAATGCGTAGCTACTAGTACATGGTGCATATAACTTCGACATCAAGCTGATAAGCCGCTATACATGAGATTCAATAAGTTGGGTGGAATATTTTAGTTTTCATCGAATTGTCTGAGCCAGTAATAGCAGGCGTAGTTTCACTAAGTGGTGAGTTGGAAGCAAATGTTGCTACAGTAACGGTTTAGTTGGGTAAAGCTTAGTCGCCTTATGCTGGGCTACCAGTGGTGGACAACTCGTGTAGGAAATCATTGTTAGATTTATAACTATTGCATGCCTGCCACATTTGATTTATAAATGCCTGACATAGCGCAAAGAGAGTTTGTAATATCACCCAGTCTTGTCATGGTGGGTTTCCTGGAATTTGCATCACCCCATCCATAGGAAACAAAAGGTGAAATATCAAGTGAAGCTATGATCTTCGCAGTTGTGATCGTAATTTTTGCATTTGCGTAGGGAAGCCTGAAAAATTCAGGACTTCAACGGGATTTGAACCCGTGACCTCGCGATACCGGTGCAACGCTCTAACCAACTGAGCTATGAAGCCACTGACGTTGGGATCTGGTCATTTGTGGGTTCTAATGTTGCCGTGAGGAATGAATCAACGATGAAATGATATATTATTTGGATCATATATGAACTACTTTCATATCCGCAGTTCATATATGATCTAAATCATATATCATTTCATCTTTAGGTAAAATATCATAATGATGATTGCCTATATGCGTGTTTGTGTGAGCTGGAATGAGCTGTGCGTTTGCCGGAGGCGCTGCACAGAGTGGAAACTCATTCAGTGCATTTGTTTTAATTGGCAGAAAAAGCAAATGATGATGAAAAAGAGGATTTCAAGATAGAGATTGATTTCATGAAAACGCTCGGGCGGCACGAGAATGTCGTGACCATGTTAGGATGTTGCACTTTGTACCCTCCTTTGTGTCTGATTGTGGAATATGTACCCCACGGAGATCTACTGCACTACCTCAGAAATCTCAGAAAAACGGTAAGACGTGAACTGAAGATTGACAATTCAACCAACCAATCAATCGATCGATCGATTCATCAATCCATCCATGCAGCCACCCATCCTTCGATGGATGGATGGATGGATGGATGGATGGATGGATGACTCGATCGATCGATCGATCGATCGATCGATCAATCAATCAATCAATCAATCAAAGCGATGGTACCACATGAAGACAAAAAAAGCCACTAAACGGTTTTGAAGTGGCCTGGTTTTCAAAAATCACTTCAAATCTTTAAATTATCGAGCTCG
Source organism: Montipora capricornis (assembly GCF_036669925.1). Taxonomy (NCBI): domain Eukaryota; kingdom Metazoa; phylum Cnidaria; class Anthozoa; order Scleractinia; family Acroporidae; genus Montipora; species Montipora capricornis. Next base: position 42,499,591 of record NC_090883.1, read on the forward strand.
TTCAGTGTAGAGACTATAAAATTTCTTATTCTTTAGTTTGAGATGCAGAATCGTAAGCTACAAGGAGACAATATAGACGAATTGAAATACGGAGCAAAAGGCACTTCATCGGAACCTGACATAACCAGCACCGGATCTGTGATGGAGCCAAGATACTTCCAGCGCCCATTAGTGGCTTCGCTCAGTGAGGCGGTAGGTGCAATATCCGTGAACTCTTTATGGCAACAACAACAACAACAACAACAACAAAAAAAGAAATAGTGCTTTGGCACGATGTGGACATTGCGCAAGTTCAGTCCTGTCGTGGTGCAGATATGCAGCTTATCAGATGAACGCCCTTTTAAATAAGCGTTCCAAATTGTCCCCTTACTTTGTCTTTAACTTCATCATCTCTTACCTCCGGAAATGCAGGCAACAAATGTCAGTAAATTAAACACAAATACTTCAAGTAAGATAACGCTGATCTTAAAACACCCATAATTCTAATGCCAACCCCACGATCTGATGCCTATAGAACAGCCGCGGGAATGCTATAATCAGTTTTTTTTAAAGAAATAACAGTAAAAACTAAACTCTTTGCGTTTATTTTTCTCCACTGATAAATTTCTCTATTAGATCTGTTTGACTTTTTAACCGAAATATCAGGGAATCGATCCTATACTAGGGCCCTTTTCTTGAAAGCCCAAGACTTTTCAGGCATGTATCCCTCTGTACCTTCAAAAGGAAAACATCTCAAGGCATGAAATTTGACAAATATGTTAAGCGTCCTTCACACGGCAAACTTGA
>NC_090883.1:42512876-42517876 GCF_036669925.1 Montipora capricornis
CCCTTTCCCCCAAAAAACGCACTCACCTTCCCCTTCCCCCCCCGCTGTCCTTCAGAAGACAAGAATTATCAATTTTGAACAGGCACTTTGCGGTAAAACTGAGCCCGTATGTCGATAATTTTTATTGCTTAAACGGAAAAATCAGATCAATCAATCGTTTATATGGCTGTAATAACAAACAGAGCTTTGTTGTGTTCAGAGATGCAGACATGCATCACCAAACAATGAAACGAGTTTGAAAAAATCAATTTTTTTAACTTGGGGATGCAATTTGAGCCTCCAATGGAGCCAAGTCTCCAGAGTCGGTTTTATCCGGGAGATTTGATGACCCGTACGGAAGACCGGGAGATTCGTTCTGTATCCGGGAGACTCCCGGATAATGCGGGAGAGTTGGCATGTATGTAACCCTCGAGGTAGGAGTGAACAAAAGAAGCCGTTTAGTCCAATAAATAATAACAATGCACTCGCAGGATTAGGCTGGAGAATTACTGTCAACTGTCAATGGAAATAATTAAGGGAAAGACCATAATGCTTCTCCTCAAAGGAAATTCGTCCTTACCTAAGAACATAACATCTAGCTACGAGTGAATTGAAAATTTCAGTCAGGCTTAACCTCAACATTGCATTATGTTCATCAAACATAAGGCTTAAGTTCAAACGGTTAAGCAATCTTAAGTTTTCTGGAATAGTGTAGGATAAATCTCTTTCTTTTTGCGTTCACTGGGCTGACGAGTAAGGGTCGAAACTCACTTTGATCCAACCACGGCACCCTTCAAACCGCATGCCCCACGATATGTTTGCTGACTGTGACTTGAGCCCACTGTGTCGAAACTCACTGTGCTGAGCATGTGTGGTGGTTACATAGCGACCGAATCTTCACGTGATATTTAATGTTGTGTGGGTTCACTTAACAACAGCGGAATTACTATAAAGGAATGCGCCGGACACAGTGGGCTCAAGTCACAGTCAGCAAACATTTCAGGGGGCATGCGGTTTGAAGGGTGCCGGCCAAGGTTGTGGACGGCGGCTGGATCAAAGTGAGTTTCGACCAATGATAGAGGCAAACGGCAAACAGTTTCAACATGGCTGTTCATCAGAATGGAACGGATGTTGAAGACGTTTTCTCGAGCCTTTAAAGTTCTACTATGATCAAAAATCACTGCCTTTTTTCTCTCCACATTTTCAAAGCGTGTTCGCTTAACACCTAACTGGCAAAATTTTGAGCTTTGAGTTTTATCCAAAGGCTGTTTATTTTGAGTGTAAGTTTTGGATTTCACGTTCCGCCATTACTCATGCTCAAAATCGACCGATTGGCCCTCAGAGGGTTGGATCTAGGGAAAATGACGTCATTTACTCACTAGCTAAAAATTTCAGCGTGTAAACACAATTTATTATATATGCGAAACACTGGTTTAAAAAACTCCTGTGCCGCGTACACACACATTGCATTCTTAAACTAGTGAGTCTTTGACGTCATTTACTCCTCGACCCAGCTCTCTCAAGATTTAAAAGTTAGTAATGGCGTACCAATAAATCAGAAAATTCCAGTTAAAATAAACAGGTGTCCTTTTAAAATCAGAACTTAAAACTTGGATCACTTAGTGTTTAGTTAACATAGTTTTGAAATCCAAAGAAAAAAAAACTATTGTTTTTTTGGTCGTAGTGGCACTTTAACCTTTCTATGTGGGGCAGCACTTCAATATGGATTCTACGGTATCATTTCTTATCTAGATGTAATCGTGAAATGATCTACGCATGCTCAAATGTCACGTATTTCATACAAATACGCACCTGTGCGTACCACATGGAAGAGAAAATGACTGCTAATGTCAAATATATATGGCTTAACGACCTAGGAACGGATTAGAAGGAACTGAACTACGCCGGCAAGAAAGGGGTTGTTACATACAATCTAATATGATAGTCCTCGCCAAATTTGAAACTGATGCCTTTTCACGTGCCCCTTACCAACTCTACACATGGTGGCAATATATAGATGATATTTTAATGATATGGACGCACTCACTGGACAGCATCAACACTTTCACAATTTAGCTCTGGCATTTGCCCTACTATCAAGTTCATATGCAACCATTTCGTCACATCTTTAACCTTTTTAGATGTTAACGTCTCCATCCTCAAGGGGAAAGTCGTCACTGACCTTTATACTAAACCTACCGATAAACATCAATACTTAATTTCACATGCGACCCCATATAGACTTAACGTACCATTCCCTTAGCTCTCAGACTACACCGCCTTTGTTTCACTGACAACTGTTCTGCATGCGCCTTCATATCTTATGGCAAGAGACTATCAGGTGAGAGAACACATCCCCGTGCCCTATGATAATCTTTTTCAATCTATTTTAAGCTTCGCACCACGCTGTGAAAGTTATTTTTAGTTTCGTCCCCATGCCCGCGCGGTCCATGGTCAGAGAATCAGATTCCATTGTGAAGAAACTTGCAAAGACTTTTCTCGCCGTCGCATGATCCAGTGAAATCCTAAATCGAAATCGAAGATTTTTCGAAGCTCGAAATCTCAACATCTTCCTCAAAAGAGCTCGCATCCCTACTTTCTGTTGATTCGACATCACCTTCATCGGATTCAGCTATGTACATCATGGACCAGTTTTCTCTACGTGGACGGGAACTTTTCCCACTCTTTTCAAAATCAAAGTTTTCAGATTCATCGACAACCTTGATGTCTACTACAGATGCTATTTTCTCAAAGCAGAACAACAAAGCGGTCATTACTTCATTACGTCATTACAATTGACCAATCAGGTGTCTTTCCTAAAATAGCCTCGCAGCTTGACCACGAGCTAAAATGAGATTGAAAAAGATTATCATGGGAGGAGGCCCATGTAAGGGGGATGTGTTCTCTTACTCTCATAGTCTCTTGCTTATGGACAGAACACTTACACATTTCACTCTACAGGAGAAACCACGTTTATAATTCACCACATCGACTGCAACTATAAAACGTAGTTTACCTGATCCAGTGCAAGCACTGCAACAAACAATACACCGGTGAAACTAAACGACCACTCAAAGACCGCATCAACGAACACCGCAGACCATTTGACAAACCTACTAACACTTCCAAACCCACCACAGTTTCAGAACCTTTTCTCACTAATAATCTCACCACTAATGACATTTCCCTCATTCCACTAGAACTCATAAATTGCACACGCGATATTAGTATACCCAAAGCTAGAGAGGCAAAACTCATCACCGGAGGTGACACTCTTCAACCCTCAGGCTTAAATAAAAAATTAAAAACGAGATGTCGTCTTATGTTATTTTCTTTAATTTATCTTTTTCATATTATGTCATACGTTTAGAATTTAATCAAATTTTGATGGAACAATTATTCCATTCTCGCTTGCTGGAGATGAGACTAGCCTCGTTGGCCGATTTACCATCTCATATCCAACGCGCGCTGCTCATGGAATAAATTGTTAAATATCTCGCGAATGTACAGTACAAATAAGTGTTGTCGCTGTTAAGCTGGTTTGCCTTGTAAATGCTTGCGTAGTGCTTATTTGTAAGCTCAAGAAGAATGATCAAGAATTACCTCTAATATTCTTTATAGAGAAACCAAATGGCTCATAAGTGTGCTTTGAAATGCGCATGCGCCATCCTTCCTGTTGTGTTTTCTGATGATGGATCCGTTTTTAATTGCGTCGACACTAAAGACAACTTTAATATCGTAGAGTTGCAAGGTGACGCTAAATAAGAGCAATTCATAAATTGAATCAACAAGAAAAGAAATTGTTAGAGAGCCTTATATTTATGAGGTAAATGAAGTTTTTAAATCCATTTTTCGATAGTATAGCGATAGTTACACTTTTCTTATAGAATATGTGCGGACGTTTTCTTTGGCAACTCAGTGCCAGTCGATCTGATTGCACCGGCTAGGCAGTGTGCTCAAGTTATCTTTTTCTGAGCAAACGGGCCAATGTAATTTTTAATTATTTTTTTAAACATAATTGGGTTCTCGACGTGTATTTGAAATATGAATCACAGGAAGTCCCTGAACTTAAATAATGTCGTAGAAATGTCAATAAAGTTCAATTATATGTATACTGGTGCGGTACACTAAAATTGCTGCCCGCCTTTTTTCTTGGAGAAACTTATTTAAAACGTTTCCCTGAAGATGCAACACCTAAAGCTTTCCTGAAAATGATAATAATTAAAAGAAGGAGGAAATAAACGCGGGTTCAGCAAAGGCAAATTTTTAAAATAATGTTGCTGGAGGAAATATAAAAATCCTATCCGCAATAAAAATTGGAGCTGCAATATTTGTTTAGCAAATCATGGGGTCCCCGAGGCAACAGATATAGCACTTATAGAAAAATATGAAAGGAATTAGCAGCGGCAAGTCATCAAAACACTGTCGGAAACTGTTGCTTTCTACATACCCATCGCAAGGAAGCACGATTTTTCGGAATCTGAGGCCTTCTAGGAAGCTTTGTTCTTCTTGGGGCTTTGTAAAGGTGAGTAACAGAACGAATATCTAACCCCGGCTCAGCCTGGACACAGATTTATATTTCAAGTCCTCTATGGCCTGGTTTCGTCTGCGGGTTCGATCAGACCTTTGAGCTAAATCGCCTCAGCTTGGTATAACGACGAGGAGCTACAGTGAAATCGTAACTCGGAAAAAATCGTTTCCTTTCGCCGTTTGCTTTCCAGAAGAGTGAATGTGTCGAATCTAAGGTTTTGATCAGTTTCGGCCCATCACTAGAATACACTTGCCGCTTTCTTTTAAGCTATCATGGTTGCAAACCATTCTCTAGAGAAGGGTGACGTGTTTTCAAACGCTCACCGCGTTGTACTCTAGAGGCGCGTAATATATTAGGTGGCTCGAATAAGTTTCAACGCTTCCACGTAACGCTCTTATTAGAAAGATCTGCACTGCAACACTGTATCATTTATTAGCAACAAATTTTTGCTGAACAAGATGCAGCAGGAGCTCATCAAGATGGGCTCCTG
>NC_090883.1:42522876-42537876 GCF_036669925.1 Montipora capricornis
TGTCGATGCAGAACATGTAAACAATGCCAGCAATAACCATGATGCCAGAGAGTAGTCCACCTGCTAAGACCAGCGACAAAAACTTAACACTCGCCTCAAGCTCCAGGGTTTAAAAGTAAGCCGTAGCCGGTCGACAGAGGGCTTCAAAACGTACTATGCAAAGGTCTTCAAGGTCTTCAAAGAGATTTTAATGTTCTCCTGTAAATTTATGAGTGGCATTAAGTAAGAAGGTCTGAAGAAATTTGACAGTCTCTGTCTGAGTTGGATTTTGTTCGTTAAAATACAATGATATATTAAAAAATGTTAGAGTTTAAAGTGACGTGAAGAGGCTTCTGCCAATAAGTTTCCTATGCAACTTGCTTTAATAATTTGTATAAATTAGCTTGAAAAAAAAAGAAAGGAAAGCCGAACTGCAAGTAGTTGATTAACAACACTTGATAACAAAATCAACAATTGAAACTCAAATTTCCCCCTCATAATTTTACATGTAAAGCAAAACTTCAATTCAGTTTCTAAGAGCTACGACCTTATTAAAAGCACTTAAAGCTGTTTTCCCATTGAAAACTGCACTCTAGATAATGGGATTGTGTTTCCTTTGTTTAAAAAGAAAAGAAAGTCAAGTTAAACGAAAATTATGTTGAAACTTGTTTTGTTTATTTGGCAAGAAAAAGAGTGGCTGACGGGCCAGCATGCTAATGTCTTTCTTCTTTATTTGTACGAATTAAAACACTGCAAAGGATGGATTATTGAATGTACGTTGTCTCCGCCGGTATATGTTTGGAATATTTAATGTTGCTTTCTTGCAATTACTGGAAATGTGATAAAAATATAAAGATCCATTTGGACGAGTGCTTGCATTAGCGCTTTTCTCTTTTTCGAGGAAAATATCGTGACGCATTATGAAATTAAAAATATTACCTTGACCGTACAAAACAAAGATAAAACAAAAGCAACACAGGATTCTTTTTAGTTTTTTCTCTGGTCTAACTGCCTGTTTTTGCTACTGAATTATCTCGGCAAACAAGATCGTCGAGTTGTTTCATTGTTAAAAGAATGGAGGATCCGCCGATAATTGGTCAGGAAAACCCTACTTTGGCGGCGATCCTTCCGCGATTTTGCAAGATAAGTTTACAAGTTAGAGCGTATTGTCCAAAGAAGAGGACCTAATTCACTAAGTAAAAGGGATTCTTCGGATAACAATTCTTGTATTTTACCTTAGCGTTTTGTCGCAACTACTTCCAATCTTGAACTATCATCACAGTGAAACACTGCCAGATCCCGAAACTTTTTGTATGTATTCTGTAATAATTGAGTGGAGTGTTTTATGAATAACTCCGCTGGGAAGAACATACACTGAGCACCGATCGAAAATCAATATTTTCGCTGATTGGCACCAATATGACGTCAACTCTGAACACTCATACGTAGTCATAGCAACCAATTCTAACAGTTTTCGTGGATTTCCTATCAATTGACGCATATATTTGCAATATTGTTTATAGAAAAACGAAATAGGAATCGATTTATTCAATTGATAACACTTACTGTTAAAAAACAATTATTCAAATTGGAAAGAAATTGGTATGTATTTTTACAGCGCATAGTTATGAACTAAAACAAAATAACGCAAATTATTATATGACTAGAACCACATCCCACTCTGTGGTTGGGTACCTGAGCGATCTTGACCTCACGCTTGGTCAATAACCTATACGTATTGATTTTGTTTTTCACTGTCTTACACGGTATCGAAATTATATAAAGTGGACCCTCAAGAAAGATACGCCTTAAAAGCAGATCTATAAAGGTAGATGACTTTATCTAATCCCAAACAAAACGAGCTTAACATGAATATTCATTTGCATGTATTCTTCATGAATGTTTCGTTCATTGGGAAAATGAAATATTAATCGCCAACAAGAATCTGATTCCCGATAGAGTTTTTTTTTGCAAAATATTAATACCACTGAGCTACAGAAATGGGTAAGAAAAGCTTTTTCGCAAAACCAGCTGGTAAATGAGAAGTGGGCTAAGGAATTCGTCATTGGCTATCCGTGAGGACTTACTAAATGTGCGGATTTCCACCCTTAAGCTTTCGACAGTGTTCTCTAAAATGCACGAAGGAGCTTAATGATTTCTGATAAGCCACGGGCATCGATGAAAAGTAAAATTAAAGTGCTTTTAAAGTATTTTTGTTGAGTTTTCCCAGTTATTGTGTCATGATAAATTTAAATGCAGGTATGAGTCTATGAGAAGCTAATCTCGCGCGAATAAGATTATGTCAATACATTTCAATGACCAGATCGATATTAAACGCTACAAAATGAATTACGCTCGAGATGATGGCTGCGTCTTGTTTAATTCAGCGTGCGGTAAAACTGACTCTCGCGTTAAATTGAATCAATTTTGTGGGTGACCAATTCGAAGATATTTTATCGTCAGAAAATTGGTTTCATGAATCATCTGGGCATGAATAAGCCGCTTCAACACTCTCAATGCTGGAACCACCATTAAAACAATCAATCATCTGCTTACCTTTCTCTTCGGAATCACTTGGAACGTACATTCAACACATTTTTAAAATCAGTAAGTGCCGTGCATGACCCACCATCTCAAAGCTTCCCCGCAATATGTCGCTTGTTCTTATCTCTTTGGTGGTTGCCGACAAATAAACTATGCCAAACTATTCAATCTATATTGGTTAGCCCTGTATGAGACGCGAGGAAAGGTTGGGGGCCAGGTGGGGAGGGGTACGTTGGTAGAGAACATAGCACGATGTTATATCTTAGATGGCACCACGACATCCTGGTAGTTTTTTCGCGTTTGCCTATACATTCCGTTTATAATGAAAGGCGAATATACTATTTAAACTGAAATATTACTGCTCTTTTTAACAGCGACGAAATTTATTCCCTACCCCTTCCCCAGGCTCTCGATAGACAAGAGTGCAGGTGTTACGGTTGTTTTGAAAACTACGCAAAGCCATATGTGTTGCACGGTGCGTGCCAGCGCATTTTCAAAACCTAACACCTTCGGCCCAGATTATGAAAAAGAACACATTATTCGAAGTCAATTTGAGTTCGCAAACTAAGGATGGTATACTTCATCAGCTTCCTGTCGCCAATTATCAACCTCCATGACGAATAAAGAGGTTAAAAAAATCTTCTGGTAGAAAATTAATTCCGTTCCTGTCGTGAAAAACAAAACCCGTCGAATTGACCAAGCAGCGTTTTTGTTTCCCTTGGAATTTTCTTTCATGAAAGTCATCGTTAGATACAATTACAAATTTCTGGGGGATGAAAAAAAATGCTGATTATGACTCAAGGCCATGCGTCGATTGGTAAAAAGTTTGAACTCCTGAGCAAAAAAGATTCTTAATTTAATTTTCAGGTGTTTTCACATATTGTTTTGACTATCCTGGTGTGCCTTGCATTTAAAAGTCAAATGTAATTTTATGGGATAGCTACAAAGTTTCCGAAATGTAGGGATCTAAAGTAAAAATATTATTTAATGCACTCTTGTCGATGCGTCTCTATTGCGACATATAAATATAAATGGCTCTCCCTCGTTGTATCCGTCCATGTTGGACCAAACGAATTTATTTCGCCAGAGATCGTTCTTAAACGTCGCCGTATCGACGTATAATTATTAACTTGTCATTTGCGCATTGTGATTGGTTGGAAGAATCGCGACACAACTTGTTTTTGACCAACCAGCACTGAATTTACCCGCGTAAAATTCCCCGCCTTCGGTGCCAGCAAGCGCTATTTCCTTCAAAAAGCTTCAAGGTAGATCGGGTCACGGCCCCCCCCCCCCCTCTTCGCATTGCACTATATTTGAATTCAAAGGGGGGCAGCAAGAGTTGAAACGCTGGACACTCTACAGTTGCGATTGCCAGTATATTTAGGTGCGAAATTTCAATTATACGATAATCTTTATTTATCAAGGGAAATCGCATTAACCATAAATTATGTAACATACAGCCCTCAATTGCTGACAAAGATACAGCAGTCAAATCACGATTAGACTCGCTTGTGCTATTTGCAACCCAACGGTCGTTTCCTCTAGTTTTCTTAGGGATTTGTTTAAGAATTCAGTGAAATCGTATTTGGGAGTTTCGGACTCAGAATAAACGATTAAATAAAATGTATTTGGGACCTGGATGTCCGAAGGGCCTATGCAGGATCCAGTTCCATATTCACAGGCAGACTGGTCTAATATCTGATAAGAATGCTAATTTTACGGACAGTCAAGTCTGTGGGCCGCTTTAATTTGTTATGTGCTTTGGACCGTTTGCATGTATGTTTTTTTTTTGCACTTCTCTGTGTTATTTGTTTGTTTCTTTTTACATATCTGTCCCAACAGATTTTCTTGTTTAAGTCCACGTTCAAGATCTGATCTGTGTTAGCTTCACTGTGCTGTCTCAGTAATCCATTTCAATCAATTCTTACCGTTAGAGCGGTTTTGAAATGAGTGTCGTAAAACCAAAACCATAGTAATAACTTTGGCCAATCAAAAAGGACGGACACAATCCAGTAAACCAATCAAAACTCGAAGTAATTACACGTAGCCGACACAAAGCGCGGGAAAATGTGCACGCGCGAGCTACGATTGGTTTTGGTTTCACTTCTGATTGTTGAAAAAGTGGCGCGAGAACTTTGAACCAATCACTGGGTGAAGTAATGCAAAACCAAAGTAATTATCTAATTACTTTCGACACTCAATTGAAAACCACTCTAATAAAGGGCAAAAATAATTCTAGAACAGTGTGTTGCCTTTTAAAATTGTTCATGCTCAAAGAACACCCTTTGTTTTAAATGATCTGTTTTAAAAAGTTTGTATTTTCTGCCTTTAAAATATTTCAATAAGACCTTCCAGCGTTCGTTTCATCTCACACGCTGTTAGGACTGGTAATTAATGTGTGATAACTACAAGACCCCGTACTTTGCTTTCCTGCTGTGAAAGTTGCCGGAACATCTGAGTCCCCCATAGAGCTTTCAAGTGGTGTGAAGGGAAGTGACATGCTAACTGCATTGCTTTCAATCTCCTTCGTAATGTTGTTACGTTTATGGTAACGCGACATCTTGTGGCACATTGCAAACGATGACAAAATAACTGTCAGAATTAATACAGAAGGTGCAGCTACGCTGGCCACCCGCATTGCGGGCGACAAAGATGCACACTTGCACCCAGCTTTTTCCCTAATCATTGGTGCATGCGTGGTAGCCATCGAGTATCTTCTTGCCAGAAGAGAGGCTCTCTCTGAAATTAACAACAGCATTAAAAGTCTTCACTTTGATCAGTCTCAGCATAAAAATGCTGAAGTCGAGGTTAACTTTAAAATGTGTTGTGAAAACCTGATGCGAATAGCAATTTTATATATAGTAAGCTAAAAAGAGCAAGGCTGATATAACGGTGAAATAATATATTGGAAAAAGCCAATATTTCGAAAGGCACTGCTTTTCTTCAGCAGCGTTTTTTTTTTTTCGCTTGCAAAAACCCTGATAAAAAAAGGCAGAGCCTTTCGAAATATTGGGTTTTTACAATACATTCCTTCCGTGTGTACGCCGCAGAATTAATATGCAGCACGGGAGGTTTGGGCTTTCAGGCTTTTAAACTCGCGTTTTGCATATATAATAAGCTGCATCCAAAGGCTAAAATTTAAGCTAGTGAGCCTTTGTTCCAACCCTCTGAAGTCCAATCAGTCAGTTTTGAACGTGGGTAATGGCGGACCGTGAAATCCAAAACTTACACTCAAAGTAAGCGGCTTTTGGATAAAAGTCAAAGCTCAAAATTTTTTAGCAAACACACTTTCAAAAGGAAGTGATTTTTTTGATCACAGGGGCGCTTTAACCCTGAAACAAAGTGTCTTCTTATTGGTTTTCGTGAAGAAAAATCAAAAGCGTCTCTAATTCAGGGGCATCCAACGACCAATTTGTTGTAAAATGTATTATTATACCCCAGTTAATGAAAATAAATGTTATTAAGGCATTTTCAGGTGTTTTTCAGTGTTGCTGGGAAAACATTATCTGTTCCTTTTTCCCAGCAAGACACACAAGAAATTTCCCAGCCAGCTAGATAAAATTGTTTGGTTTCCCAGCCAGCTGATCAAATTTATTTCTCAGCCAGAAATTCCGCGCGCTTTCAAATCCCTCGATCCAAAACGAACGAACAAAAGCGACAAAACCGGGACAAAACAGGTTTTTTCCGCAAGCGCAATCACTCTGACCAACCGTCGTATGTTTGTGACTACTCTCTGGGAGAGGGAAGGGTTTTTTTTTTTTTTTTTTTAGTCGTCCTCAGTCTTCAGAGTTTCTAGAGATTTTTAAATGCTAGAAAAAGTCAGTAATTCCCAGGCAAAACCTCTATCAATAACAAAATTTCCCAGCCAGCTCATCGAAACACCCGTATTTTTGCCAGCCAGCAAGATTCCTATATATGGGGAACAGATAATGTGAGGAACAGATTCGTTGGGTGCCCCTGCTAATTGTTACATTCATGTTAGCACGAAGAGTGAGAAGGCTCAAATAGCCAACTTTTGGCTATTCGCTACTTTCCTATTCCTGAAATGCAACACTTTTTGTGGGGCTCTTTGCATAAAAACAATACAAATCATTTACTCTTGGGACTGTATCATGCTTCAGTAAACTGGATATCCATTGTTTTAATGCAAATAACCCCCCAAAATGAACCGTATTATGGGATTTGTGAAATCCTAAAGTGCATTTTCTCCTACATGGAGTTTCCCAGAGTCTTGGGTCTATCCGAGGCCGAATCTTTGTCAGATAAGTTGTAAGACCTATTTCCTTTGGCAGACTTTCCCACAAGCCCTTAAGAAATATATCCTTTGGCCAGCTTTCACGAAGAATATTGTATATATAATTATTCCATTTAAGATCATTCTGTAAGCACACGCCTAGCAGCTTAAAATCTTCCACTCTTTGTAGCTCTTTACTATTCACACTCATAGGATCCGGAACTTAGGGCGATCTCCTAAAATTGATCCATACTCGTTTGTGAAATGTAAAACGCGCAACATCGCTTTTCGACTAATTTCGCAGCAATTTTGCGAGACAAGTTGACGTTTTTGTTACTCGTATTACCGAAGCTTAAAATACTCACTTCGTAGCATGTTTGGCATATTGCACAATTGCGTATCACAGCATATAACCAGTGCAGACTTTAAACAGCTGCCAGTTGAATTCAAGGCTTCAGAGCATCCATACACAATACTTGTCGAAAGGTTCCCATCAGCACTTGCGTTCTTCACCAGTCGGGTGAAACACCGCTGACTTGATTCACAGACGGCTCCTAGACACGACGGTGAATTACAGAAGCAGAAAATGTTGGCTGAAAAAGAACATGCATTAACATTGGTTATCGATCTACCCTTATTATTTATTCATTTATTTTGGTGTTTATTTATTATTAGGTTATTACCTAACCAGTGGTTTGCCAGGGGTAGGCTTTTATAGATTGTGTTTTCATAATTTTTGGCATAATTTGAGGAAACTAGCAATTTTTTTTATTATTTTTAAAAAAAGAATTAATCCAAACCCACTGCAGTCGCAGAACATTTTCTCTCTTCTCCGCACAACATTTCTAACGACAGGCAATTAATTCCTATCGACAAAATATTTTCCAATAGAGACTCGATCCGTATGGCCAGGGAAGCCTTTTTAATTTCAAATGGCAGGACAATTGATCTCAACGGCCTAAATATCCGCGAAGAAACATATTAGATGTCAGTTTATTATTTCCAGTCTCTTCTGTTCTTTTGGTATTTGAATTGAAATTAGTTTTAACTGCCATATTTTATCACATTTTTTCCGGTATGGCGTCAAAATCCATTTACTATATATGTATGTACATAGAAGTAATGAAATGTGAAGAAGAAGAAGAAGACCGGTTTGGCCAGTCGAAATATAATACATTACCAAACGTTGTATCGGGTGCTGCTCAAAATATTTAGTTCCTCCCTCGGAGGCTGGGAGTCTGGCGCGAGATGACGGGAACTGGAAGTTGCTGAAGATGGGTTTGATTCAGGAGCCCATTACGCGGCGCCTCCATCTTCCATATTAACTCTCTGAGTCAACCTTCTCCCGTGTCTTTCTATTTTTAAAAGCACCTCGCAGGGGAGCTTTAGTGGGTATTTTCACAATAGCCAATCATAAGGGACCTATGGTCAGCCTTTTATTACGTCACATACGTATGTGACATATGTGAACTACGTTACATACATCAAAATACAGTAGTTTTAAAAATAGAAAGATACAGGAAAGGGTAGACTCAAGCGTGCAGTGCAGATGGAGCTCCAGGTAATGGGCTCCTGGTTTAGTCCCTGTACCTCGCAATTGCAAGTTTGCAAAATGGTGTCAGCCACTGACTGCCACAGCACAATTAGCGCTGATAAACTGCATGAGAATAACAGTGTTTATTATACAATGCTGATGCTATCTCAATTTTGATTGGCTAAAAGCACCCAGCTAATTCTAGATGGCGCTGTGTCATCGCGTCACATCTACAGACACTGGCATTTATGCATGTAGGTATGACGCGTTTTTGCAGACAATGAAGTTTTGTTTACATCTCGATATCGGGAAGATTTTTCCGTACAAGACCATACAACTTAACTTTAGAATTTTGTTCTAAAGTTTCAGTTCGATTCAGTTTTTCCTGAAACGTTTTCAGATCTTTTAGGCTTAAATCCTTTCTGTAAACCTTTTGAATTCCGCTTTACATGTAATTCACGGCTGTCATTAATAAAGATGTTTACACTGAAACGTGTCATTGCGTGGCTTACTTTGTTGTTGTTCTGTGAAATGTCTCAACGCTTCTACATTTATGATTGTATAATAAAACAATTATTGGATGAGGTTGAGCATGACAGCGAAATTATCAAGGCCTCGGTTTGTGTTATCCGCCTCAGCCTTCGGCTTCGGCAGATAACACAAACCTCGGCCTTGATAATTCTCGCTATCATGCTCAACCTCATCCAATAATTGCTTAGTTCGGACATAAACACACATACATATACGGGCACATATAAGTCCGCATAGTTTATTTTTCATGATACAGTATTAGGTAGTTGCTTTTTGCATGAAAAGATATTTTCGCGAGAGCGCACCACCCCCAACCAAAGAAAAGCAAATATACTACTCGGCAGCCTCGGTAAAGCCACCCTTGTGAGCAACAGAGATGGAAATTTAATACCAAGAATTTGGATAACGTTTTCTGTTTCCATTAGTTACAAGTTTAAAACATTATCGTGCGTAAATAGACCATTAATTTGTTTAGCTTTGAATAGCTTTTATTCCAATGCGTGCTTAATTATTTGGTTTAGGTACGTACTTTTACGAACAGCGAATGGGTAATAAAAAAAACCGCTTAAAGGTATTCAAGCGCAGAAATGCAAAATCGATCGCTTTTTATATTTAAAAATGAGGCATTTGGACAGTAAACTGAAGCCGAGAAACCAGAATGCACTGCGCGTGCGGCTTAAGGTGCGTGCAAATGCTCTGATGACAGAGAAGTTACAAAATAATCCTATTTGGGGGAGAAAAGGCAGTGTTGCACGTGCATTTTAGTCCATTTTCTGTCGACATCAGTAAAACTGAACCACGCTAAATAAAGAAATTTTACTAGTATCATGAAGATAACTCATGCATGCAACAGTCGTTCATCACTGCTTCAGTTCACCATTCTTTGCTTGCAAAGCAGGCCTGCCAACCACTTTACATGACACGGCTGTAGACTCGTGGGCGTAAAATAACAAAAATAATTTAAGCAAGCAAACGACTTTTTACATATGTATTTTGCACTTTGTGTATTTATCGTTTTCATCTGATCACATACAATGCAAAACATGTGTCAAGAAGAAGCACCAAATAAAACGAACTCCTTTGAATAGGCTTCAAAAAATGGAAAGATTAGCCTTGAAACCAGCTCATTGAGAGTTGTTAGGAACTAATTTGTTGATCCCGGCAAATGAAGACCAATTGAATATACTCGAAATTCAGTGGCTAAAATGTAAATATCCCCTAATTTCCGCGTCTATCAAGTTGACTTCAAATAGAATTTAATATCGAAATATGTCAGCTGTTTTAATTCAGACCGCCTAAGTGTTTATGAAACCACCCTCTTTAGTTTTCAGTCTCCGAAAACGTGCAATTATGGCCACTGTCAGAGTAAACTAATGAGAATTTTTGAGACAGTGTGACGGGCGCTTTTTGACTGACTCCCCCGAGTGTGTTTATTCAAAGCTCGAACTCGATCTATTATCTCGCGCAAAAAAAATAGATAACGTTTATTTAAGCCCATATACAAGTCGTAATTATTCGAAATTAAAGAGAGAATATGCTTTCCATTCAGTTTATTCCATACGACATTTTTTCACCCGCGTCATTTTCATTCGCCATATTCTGTCCGACCTGCACTTGCGATAGAAAAGCAGAGAATCCGAATAACGGTGTTGGTCCAAATAACTGAAAATTACTAAGCATGGAATCGATTCTTATTTAAAAATTAAGTTAACCTGTTCACCCGAATTTAAAAAGTGATCGCAAAAAAAAAACACAGGTATTCTCTCTATTTTTTGTTGGCGAAACTGAATGGGTTTATTTATATATAAAACCTGCAAAAAAACAAAGCTCTTATCTTAATAACACAGGGATTTCTGACATATCATTTGCAAAACGAGCCCGGTTTAAACAAGTGTTAACTCGTCAACAAAAATTGGTTTGGCTCCTTAATTTGTGGTTCTGTTATTTGGAGAGGCGCAGTTTAAATTAGGTGAATAAGTCAAAAAACGCACGAGTTGGTGTTTCATGTTCCTTTCCACTTATAAACGCGCTAAGTTAGCTAATCTGAAATAGTAAAACATTTAGCTTTTACCAAAAAAGAACGAGAAAGTTACTTTAAAAAGAAATTATTCCAATGGTGATGCAGCTATTCAGGAAAAGGTTATAGAAACAAAATAATATTGCTTTCGTTTTTTATTTACTCCCATCTAAGTGCGCGTTTGTAAGTATTACATACGGATATCTGGTTGATTAGGAAGGACCAGTGGTTCCAAGCGCATCGCGCAGCGGTTTCAACGTTAATAAATTTGTTGCTGGCTAACGTACCTCAACCCTAAAAGTCACTAACCTGACCCAGTGGGGAGTGTGATTAACACCACTAAGAGTAGAGGGACCTTATTCTTCACGTCCTCTATACGCATTCTTTAACAACCTGCAAACAATTGAGCCGTCCCTTTGGTATACAGATAACGACAATGTGAACACATGACTCGTGCAGCCAGTAGCTCCCAAAGTCCTCTACAAGATTCCTCGACGATTGGCAGGCGATGTCGTTTTGTCCTTGAGTGATCTTAGAAATTTCTGGACGAAATAAGACACAATAAAAACGAAATCTCCAAATACATAAATTAGAGTGTCTTTTAGAAAGCCTGACTTGGCCTGAAATTTAATTTCATCCGCAAAGCGGTTGTAGCGGTCGAAGGTTAAGATCGAGCTAATGGCACACTACACGGTGATCTAATCTTGAGAACTGGGCTAGCCACATAAAAACTGCGACAATTTTTCCTCAGTGACACGGGCTTTGTCTTTGACAGCCGGTCTGGCGCCTTTTTTGAATAGGAACTTTTAATGCCAAAAATAAAAGTAAACAATATTAGCATTCTACTCGGATACAGAATTTCCTCATAAACGCTTCCGAGACGAAGTGTACTCCTTTTAGATGCGAGAAGCAATGAATTTATGCTCTTAAAGCCTCGGCATGATTGCCGGAAAATCATCTTAAAGCAGAAGACAGGATCGAAAATTCGACAGCTTCTCTCATGAATATTAAAACTCTTAAGTTTGTCCACAACAATTAAATTTTTTCGTTTTGTTCTTTTGGACCAGAAAGAAGCTCTTTTTAAAATTTTCATATTTGAGGAAACTACTGTCCTGCGTATTGTAATTTAAATCATACAAGAATTTATCGATAAAAATAAACATAAATTCATGGTGAAAAAATCAAAAGCACTTGCTCTTCTGGGTAGTTTTCTTTGAATTCACCTACAACAAAAGAAGCCGCTGTCGCCTTCATGCTGCCATCAATGACATCCGCGTTGATTTCGGCGGGAAAATTGCCGCTCTGGCGCCATGAACGACTACATCGCTCAAGGGTAGAAAGTACTCAAATTAGTTTGCCAGCTTGCTCTTTCTCTACAAAATTAATTCGTGGGATATTAAAAAAGATACCGAAAAGAATTAATTGCCATTTTAACTTGACTTCGGATCAGCGCTTATTAAATTCTCGTTTTATCAAAGGAAATGGGTTAACGCGCTCAGGATTATTCTTGGGCCAATAAGTCTTAATGAGAGGTTATTTCATGTTTAAAAAAAAAAATTCTTGTAATATGATAAATTTTCAAAGTTGTCTTTATTTACATTTGTAAAAGCTCAGAATGTTTTAACTGCCTGAGTTTTCAGAAGGTTAAGCCACCGATTATAGCAATTCAATACCGCACTCAATTTTTTCTCCAATGCACTCTTCCAGTAAGAATCCAGTGACATGGTTTAGAGTTGCTCGTTAGCGGTATATAGAAGAAAATCGTCGACTTTTCCATTCAGAAGGTTATTGAGGATAGACATGTTACAAATAGAGACGTCTGATACTCTTTCAGTGTTCCTATTTGAACAATTTAAAATTTTTGAACGTTTTAAAATTTTAGTTTGGTTGTATGCATTTTCCAATTTTGTACGAGAAAGGAAAAGAAACGGACCGCCGTGACATGCTTACGGACCTTTAAATAGTACTAACTGTCAGGTAAGCGATATCAGTAATTACTGATCTCCGAGTGTCATTCTTGGTTGCGAACGCCGAACGTGGCGCAGCGGGGACAGCCAAAAAAAAAAACCACCTCAAATCAGTCCTTCGTATATACTTCTGGTTTCTTTCATCAGATACCTGGTTTAACCCAGCTTGTTTGGCCACCTCCTGCCAAGTATTCTTTTTCATGTTCTTATTTTTCAAAATTTTGCAAGACTTGCATGTCCTATATATTACAAGGGGAAAAGTCTTACAGCCTCCATGCCCGACAGTAATCGAAGAGCCTGAACCCGTATATTGTGATTGGCTTGTTCTTTCGCTTCTGCTTCGGACTCTGACGATCTTGTTTTCACTGAACCGTTCTGATTCTTCGGATTCCGATCCCGTCGACTTTATGACTCCGCCCGTTTTACGACTCCGAGTTTTGGTTTTCACTAGATCATGAGCGCTCTTACCACTCCGCTTACGCCTCCGACACCGATTCCGTCCGAGTGAATACTCGGTTGTGAAGTTTAAGCTGGGATGAAATGAAAATGGCTTGCATTCTGGGATTTTACAGCTTTTTTCAGATTCAAGCACACAGTCGTGAAGATACAGTCAAAAATTTTTGGCAGTTAAACTAAATGAATGAAAATGAATACCACGCAATGTAGCTCAAACAATGACTGAAACAAGCCCTTCGGCGAAATACGCTTGGCTCGTTGCCAAGGAACATTAAAAGCTACCTTGTGAATCTTGACCATTGGCACCGCGAAAATATCTGGTTTTTCCCAGGATTATACAGGATTAAGTGCTTCCTAGTTTTAGTCTCTTTGGAGTCCATGCTAACCGAGCGAAGAATGAGATCTAACAGTGGTTTAATGCAAATTCGCTCCCAGGGTCACCATAAGAGACCCTGGGAACGAGGTTGTGGTTTAATGTTGTTGGTCAAATCCAGTCTCAGGCCTAAATCCGTTTTTCTTAGGTTAATTTGGTGATTCTTATTTTACCTAGGTAAGCAGCTATCTACCCCCCCCCCCCACCAAAAGGATTGAAAAGTGACACCTACACCTTCCCTCAAGCTCTGTCTTACGCATCTCAACACATCTTCTTAATGTGACGTATCATATTATCGCTTTCTGTATTTATACACTTATTTATTCAGTCCCAACTGAATAGTTGGGAGAAAATATATTCCGTATTGGGCGTAGTCGCGAAGCGACATGACAGAAGCAGCATACGGGAAAACAGCCAAGAATGACTTCTGAATGAAAGGGATTGTATGGGGTAGCCTGGCCGCCTGGACCATATTCCGACATGGGTATAACAAAGAGAGAATGTAAAGCAAGCGACTGAGAGTCAGCTTGTCTAGGTGAACCAATTGGTGTTGTTCAAAAGTGCTTCAATGTTCATGTTGCACCCTGCATGAAGGGCAGTGATTAGTCTGGCCGCCTGCTAAGAAAATCCCGAAAAAACCCCTGTGGGGAAAGAAAAGGGAACATAGTCTTCCAGGACACTGCAGTCACACAAACCCTGAAGAGAGAGGCAATCACGCCCTGGCAGGTAGAAAGTATCTGAGTTACAATTTGGAGAATCGGTATGTCTAGATGACTTGCATTATCTTTAAGTGTGAAAATGTGAAAGCATACAGCATAGCATACACCGTATGTAAGAATAATAATATTATTGGTAATGTTAACTAAGCCTGGTTATCCTTGCGTTGGCGAAAACCTTGGTAATTTGAAGTAGATTCAGGTGATAACATCTTGGTATGAAATAAACGCTTGGATGGCATCAGAAGCAAGAAGAAACAAGATCTGAAAGACTCTGGCAAAAATGTTAGAATCCGAGGCCAAAACCTGGTTGTGAATTCAATTTAGAACATAGACACAAGACCAGACAGGCAAATACCAACAATGATATAAAATTGAAAGGTCAAAAAGTATCATAAAAGAAACATTTACTGGTAAATTAGCCAAGCAAATTGAAAGAAAATATGATCAACAAATGAGCAAAAATGAAGGAAAATATCACACAGGATCCATGTGTTGCCACCTGAATGGAATAATAGTGCTGAAGGCCTGAGGGACTTGTGGTGATAAAGGCAAAAAGGCATCCAGAACAAATTCAATGGACGGCGGACATGGTCTGGTGTTGAGAGGTGACAGCTGAGGCGGCATCAGAAGCAAGAACAAACGAGAA
>NC_090883.1:42545376-42560376 GCF_036669925.1 Montipora capricornis
CTTTGAACATTTCAACGCAACTCGAAGCGCAAAGACAAAGCACAGATGATTTCAACGATGGCATTTTCCCTGGACTCTCAACAGAAAAAATGTGTCCAAAAGGCTGAAAAGGTGCAGCGACCGTTTCATATGAATTTCTTCTGCAGTCATGATAATGTGAGTTGTTGACGGATGAAAAACAGGATTGTGTTTCATACACTAGTAAATACCTTCGACTGCGTTTCAAACTCCATCCAAACAGCTTCAGTACTTACGGAGTTCGATGAAAATCCGGATTTATAACATGCGGTAGGGCAACTAAAGCGATGGGAGCTGTATTTAAGGTTTCAGTGTGGAACTTTTAAAATCGTTCGCCGACATGACCCCAGGCAGGTATTTGGGGACGAGTCCGGGATTTGTTTTTCTCTTCCCAACTATGGGTACACTTGCGTAGGTTTGCGCTCACCGTATGGAGGCTCAGTGAACCGTTGACCAGCCGTGTCAAAATTGATTGTTAGCGAGCCTCGAAGGAGTTTGAAAATTTGAATATTTTTCGCTGTTTCTCAGCAATGGATACTCGCTGGACCTTGAAACTTGGTCAAGGGGAAGTAAATTTATCCGTGTAGCCATCGCCGGAGTTTGAGCGTGACTGATGCCGGAGAAGTGTGAATTTTTTCGGCGAGATCTGAGGTAAGTTAGAAATGAGTTGCCAGCAAGAGAAAATGAGGGGACAGAGAGGGAGGCTCAGGGCGTTGGCAGGGATATGTCATGTCCACGAAAGTTATTTTTAGACGAGCGGAAGTTATTGTTTTAGCGGAAGTCTGTCTTACGAGAAGTCCGCATGCAGGTTCTTAGTGAAAAGAGAAAATGGCGGCGCACGTGAAAGGCTGATTAATATTTAATTTCTTTCAAACATCAGACCGAGGTTGGCCTGCATGCGGACGTCTCGGAAGTCAGACTTCCGCCAGAACAAAGACTTCCGCTCGTCTAAAAATAGCTTTCGTGGACATGACATATCCCAAGGCTGGACCGGGAGCCTCCCTCTCTGTCCCCTCATTTTCTCTTGGTTGCCAGCCTTTCCTTTATTTAGGGAAGAGTGACGACTCGGGAATTTGAGAAGTCGCGTAAATCGCATTCAATCAGGCAAAAAACCACACAAAAAGCAAGACATTCACCATGACAATAAAGTACGGCTTTTTTATTGAGAACTTTTGCGGGTAAATATCTTTTTCAGTCTGTTATCAAGATTCCCATACAAATCCTTATAATTGTTTACCTTCCGACTCTGGGCCGCCTGTGGTTTTACTAAAGTTTTCAGCCAAAAAATTACACTAAAGGCTTCGAAAAAGAAAGAAAAGGATTGTGGTTCATTGGTTGGAATTTCAAGCCTTAAAATCCCTGAAAAGGTAAGATTATTTTCGTAGCGATACAATTGCGTGTTTTCGTCACATGTTCCTTCGATCTTACAGAATTGTGTTTTCCCTCAAAATATTCGCTTATTGTCGCTTTCGCTAGAACATATTTATGTTGATTTCATGTCCAG
Source organism: Montipora capricornis (assembly GCF_036669925.1). Classification (NCBI taxonomy): domain Eukaryota; kingdom Metazoa; phylum Cnidaria; class Anthozoa; order Scleractinia; family Acroporidae; genus Montipora; species Montipora capricornis. The sequence continues at coordinate 42,546,899 of NC_090883.1, forward strand.
CGAATTGTTTTATCCTTTGGGATAACTTTTCCGTCGAAAAATCGGTTATTTCGGTGGTTTTTAGCAAACAGAGGTCAGTTATTCTCAAGGTGATGTCTCGTTGCCGTTAGCAACGGGTCGCAAATTTGACAATTTTATAGGATTAACATATTACGCATTATCGCTAATCGGACTACAAAACAATTCTGAAAATATTCATGCCTGGTCTTTTTTCCGCCGTCAAATTTTTGTCCAAGAAAGCTAATAAAACGAGGAAGATTTTTCTTGGTCACTCAAACCCATTCGGGCGGGTTGAAAAATTCATAATGACATTTCAGGATAATTATCTCCATGACATTTAAGGCTCGTTACGACCCTGTTAGATAAGTGCCATCGGCGTACATCCTCACATCTGATAGGAAGTTTCAGGTTGATAGGTCATTAATGTATAATAGGAATAGCAGAGGGTCAAGGATTGACCCTTGAGGCACCTAACAACGTCAGTAACTAGTTTCAGAATTTACGTTGTTTATAACTGTAACCTGAGTTCCATACAGCTCCAATTTTGACAGAAGGATCTCATGGTCATACTTTTAGTATCAAATTCATTTTTGAAATCAGTAAACAGAATGGCATTTGCTAAGCCACCGTCGATGTTAAGATAGTAATTGTCTTTCATGTCAATAAGAGTCGTAAGGGTAGAGTGCATGGGTCTAAAGCCAGACTGATATTTCGAAAGTAGCTACAATTCTCTAACTCATTTAATTATGTATACCTTGATTGAAAATGGCTTTCTCAAAAAGTTTCGCTATTACAGAAAGTACAGAAATAGGCCTGTAATTTGCTGGGTCAACCTTTGGAAATTGGAGGTACTCCAGAACTCTTCCAGTCCTTGTGAGGATACCAGTGGCAATAACTAAGTTGAAAATATGTGTCAGGGAACGGTCACGCCAAAACGCAGACTGAAGACTGTGCAGACCGTGCACGCCAGAGGTAAAATATGGTGTTACCCTCTCTGTTATTGAGAGCTAACCGTAACCAGGCTAACCTGAATTGAGCTAGTTATTTAGGCGTAAGTCAGGCTAACCGAATTTTCATTTTGCAGACGGTCAGCGCAGTCTGCAGTCTGCGTTTTTCAGTGTCCCGTCAGGGAAAACGCAGTAAATGTAAATGATAACTTTAGGAGGCAAGATGCATTGGATTGCCGACAAGACCACCAGCCTTTCCCACAGGGATATAATTCATAAGTTTACGCAGCCGTTTGAACCTACTGTACTGTTCTCGATGTCGCTTTTCTCGTTGTTATTGCAGTACAGGCTTTCCAGTTTCAACAAGAGAGTTGTCCTAAGGGCTTTCATCAGCTGCTAAATGTCCTAACTCAGAGCCACCTGGTGAAATCGTGTTTCGGTGATGCGGCGTTGATACTCACGTTTCATCGTATTTCTCTGCTCTGCTCTGCGGTGCACTGTGAACACAGACCGTCAAGATCAGCGTTTTACGAAGAACTCTTGTGCGTTCGGAATGAAGAGATTCGTGGCCGCCATGTTGTTTTTTATTTGGCTGGTTCTCAGGAAAGTCCTCTTTCTTAAGCCGATGATACACGGTTCAACATCCTGCAACGTTTGTTGCTCAACAAACAGGGGCGGATTTAGGGGGGGGCCGAGGGGGCCGCGGCCCCCCCTTTCAGTTCGTCGGAGATTTATTTTTTGTCAAAATATACAATAATTTTATAATTTTGTAAGCAGTCTGTTGGAGCTTTTGAATTTTTTAGCTAAAGCATGATTTTTTGCTAATAGTATGACCAAAGTTGTGCGAAAAAGCTTTCAACGTTACCGGCGTTAATGTTATCCTTTTGAAATGACGAAGAAGACTGGATGAGAATTACTTGTCTACAAGTCAACCTATTTTACAGAGACTGTAACAACGTAAAATCTTAATGTCTATATATATAATTATATATATTTTGGTTAGATACAATGAGAATAACATTGTGACACGTACGTGCTTATGACCTGTTCCATCAAATCAAGAACCCTGTGTTCATTGCTGGCTTTTACACTGCCAAGCATCTTTTTGGATTCAGGGGAGGACTTAGCCGTTCGTTAAACCAGGGTTCGACATTGGATGTTATTGAGGCATACAGGCATATTAACGTGGTGAAAGATCAGCTGGCAGATATACGCAAGGATGCAAAAACAGTGTTTGCGCATTCAGTGCATGAAAAGATTCACAAAATGGCTAAGAAAGCATACGTAAAAATCACCATCCCGCGCACTTGTGGTATACAGACACTTCATTCGTTTCTTCCTAGGCTGTTGTGACTTTGGAGCGAAGAGTCACAAACCATGCATCATTATAACCACAACTTATAATTTTATTCAATATGGAATCCTGATATTTTACTTTCCAGATTGCACCAGATTGCATGTAAGGGTACCCAAATTTTCAAAATTTTCTGGGGGGGCATGCCCCCAGACCCCCCTAGAAAGTAGCGCCTAATGCGCTACCGAGGCGCGCTAACGCGCGCTTATTAGTATTCTTGTTCGGCCCCCACTTTCAAAAAATGCTAGATCCGCCCCTGACCAATGTTGAACAATGTTACATAAACGTGTTGAACGAAATAGAGCTGGTCTCTATTTTCGTTCAACATCGTTCAACAACATTCAACGTGTTGAATGGCATACGTTCAGCATTCAACATGACACGACACAGGGGCACCCAACGTCAATTTTCGGAAAATACCTGTTCTAGAATTTTCGGAACATTTGTTGTAAAATTCCTTGCTTGCCTGCCCGTTCTAGGATTTTCGAACATCTAAAACATGGTATAATTGCCCATTTTGAACGGATTTTTACCCTAAAAAGGTCACTTAGAATTTTCGGGAGCCTTTTTTCTGACTGAAATTTTCGAAAATGTAAGTTTTGATCCCTATGATTTTCGGACCATTAGACTTTCAGCTAGGGAATCCGAACAGATAAAAAATTTCTAGGGGATAAAAAAATGCCTACATCTACCGTTTAAATACTAAACTACGTTTACCAATGCTATGTTTAAGTGGTTTTGAACTATATTCTCATTGGGTGCCCCTGACGACACTGTTCAACATTTGTTGAACAAGAGCTGTAACATTTGTTGATCAACAAATGCTGCCGTGTATCGTCGGCTTTTGTAATCAAACTCGCATCGTGAGCTTTGGCCGCCTGTGCCCACAATCGCTTTTTACTTGCGGAATTTTTCGTAAAATTATCTTCTACGGTCTTTTATCGGGATTCCCATAAGAATCCTTATATGTTTGTTGGCTTTCCCTCACACTGAGCTTGGGGCGCTTGTGACGAAACTGCCAAAAAAAACGTTCGGTTTTCAAGGGAACATCGCTTTGTATCAACAATTCCACCACACAAAAGGCTTATAGCCCTCGAATCCTCTTATTGATATTCAAAGACGGAATTACAACAATTTCTTCACAGCCCAGTTCCCAAAATATCTTTTAATCTGGCATTGTAGCTCTTGATAGATAAATAAGAACGGATTTATTTTTTCCCTTTGTCGAGAAAAAAAGAGATTCCAAGAATTCTATGTAAGTGACGAATTCTATTTAAGTCATGATTGTATAAATAAACTGAAAGAGAATGAACTTGTTTCAAGTCATTTTTGAGATTTTTAACTTTAAGCAGTTCTTAATCCAGTAAAATTAATTTAACCCTTGCTGAACTCAATAATTTCAGAAAGACTAATGAACAGAATAAACTCTTTATGTCTTGAACGCCAGTTCTGAAATACGTGATCAAATGACGATGCTAGATGTCTTGATTACAGAGCTGCTATGACGTTTAAAGTATTCTTGCCAACATCCATAGTGTACACAAGGCGGGTGAAAGCTTTGTGATCACACAATTGGAGGTCATGGAAATAAGGAGACAAAGGTAATGTTAATGCGAGAAGCAAATAACTCTTCAGATCAGAGGGCAGATCTTTCGCGTTCTGTAAACTGTGCTGACACTGTTTAATAGTATTCCAACAAGTTTTAGCATTGTGTTGTGCATGTTGGATAGTACCCAAGATTTCCTATTGGGATAGAGACAGAGGCTTTTAATTTGGACGTAATGTGCCGTTTGTTGCGAAGTAAAGATTTACCGGAAACGCGCTTTGACGAATATTCAAAGAACTTCGAATCTTTATTTATTGCCTCGAACATGATTAAGCCCTCGAGGACTATCTCAAAAATGAAACTTCAGGTGAAAAAGAAATATCGCATTCTCAGCCTGAACGAAAATACAAATTGGTTACATTCACGTCTTAGAAAACATTGCTACGTCAGTGCACAAGGGTATTTTGGCAAATGAGCATTTCCTGTCATTTCACACGATCCCTTGTGTAAATATGTCACTTCCAACCTCCGAAAACCCGATCATATTACATCACAATGCGTCACACTGAAGACACAACAGGAGGTGTATATTTAAACTTGACCTCTCTTTTAGCGTGTTTATCTTCACTTCAGAGCTAAAAACGACCGCTAAAGCGTGGCTTTCTTGTAGACATGGAATCAAGCATCTCGCAGATGCCAGCGAGTTCAAAATGGGTGAAGATTTCGTGGCGGAATCTAGTTTATTGTTGTGTTCACTTGATCATTGTGACAGCTGTGACATTACCTACCTTCTTCTTCATCTTTCATCCGGGCCACCCATCCCACGTCAGCTCAAACGCGTAAGTAAAAGTTCGAGATTTTGATACTATATCTTTCACTAAACAAAGAAGCAACTGTTGTCTTTCGAACCCGCTTCTTCTATTGGGTGTACCTTTGAGAAATGTATGGTTAACGTTCACTTTCGTCAGTTCGGGTTTGAATCGTTTGACCGTGAACTCGCTGGGTTTTACACAAAGAGTAAATCAATCGATGGAATCGAAGATTCGCCACCCGTCACTTGCGAGCTTAAAGTAGCCAGGAACAGGCCTGTAAGCATTTACACTGAATGATAAGCACGGGCCCATATGAATCAGCAGATTCCGTAAACACAACTTGAGGAACGCAAAATAAACAATGATTTATGTTCCATCTTCCCATATACCATCTCACAGGCTCATTCTGTGTGGATGTGGGATCCAATACGCCCCAATCGTTGGCTTATGTATAACATCCTAACACCCAGCGAGGTCGGACCTGAATTGAACATATTGCTCCTTTCTCCGAGGATGCAATAATCATGGATTAACTTAAATGATTCTAATCAATTATGGATTATGAAATACAATATTTTCAAACATCAGTTTGCGAGTAGCTGGAAACGTGAAAAAATTATTATTCTTAGGCCTTATTCCAAATCAATTTATTAAAGAGTTTGTCTTTTCTCGAAGGCCAACATTTGTCCAAACTTGTCACCGAGTTTTCTAGGATTTCAATTTCTTCGTGTTTTATCCAAATCGCAAGATCGCAAGGACCAAACATTGCAGCAGTTTTCCATGACGAAAACCCTGGGTTTTACGAAACTGAAAGAAAGAGAAACCTCTTGTCTGTGTGCAGCTAAAAATAATGTCAATTTCCTATGCTTAAGAATCTGTGACTCTAATGATGTGTGGAATGCCTACCTACTGAATTCTAGGTAATCTCGCTCGCTGCTCCGATAATCATCATTTTGGATGTTCAGTGAGTAGTTGCGATTTGAGAGCCAGAAAGTCTGGCATCTGGGTATATGATGATCCTGGATAAAACGATTACAAATGACAGATACTTTTCTGGTCAATACTGTTCTTAGCCCTTGTAATCTGACCTGCTCTGAGCGACAACAGGCAACAAAGGATAAATTTTCCACTGTATATTCTCACAACTACCCTGGATGCCAGAGGTTTTTCTCTCTTGGAGCGACGGAATAGCGAGTCGCTCTTTTAGCTTCTTTTTATAGCGAGAAAACCTCTGGAATTCAGGGTATCTCACAACAGAATTCGTGGCTCTTTGCGCGTCCTCCAGATACTTTATTTAAAATAGACTTGGAGCTAAAAACCTCTATGCTCCCTCATAATCCTCAAAGTCTATTTAATGATACATATTTAAAGACCACGTTTCGGTAGGAAAAATTCATAATGAACGAATATATCCCTGACGCAGATGTGCCTTAGGTCATTAACTTAAAATAAGAATTTTGTTTGAAGATTTGTGACAACAGTTGTCTTTACAATCAACAATTCCAAACGAGAAAGCAAATGCGTGCGAGGAAAGAACCGCGCGTGACTTCTCGCTCGCTGCCTTCTTTCTAAGCGGCATGGCTCAGCTGAAGAGCGCTGAACTGTCGTTTGTCTTCGGTGATTCCCGATTCACACTCGACGCGTTTTTGTCCAAATTGTCTCAGTTTTCAAGCTTTGAATATATACGTTCTTTCTTGTCTTCTTGATATAAATTTAAATCGTCATAAAATTTCATAAACAACACAGCACTTCACACTATATGTTCTTCATACGTTTTGCGATGTTTTGTTGGCATTTTACCTCGTCCCCAGTGTGACTTGGCAAGAAAATTCAGCTATGTTTTGCTAAGTTAAAGTGACCAAATGGTTTCAAACCACTGAACGTGTCCAGCTTGCTAAAATAAGACAAACCTGAGGGGTACATGATCATTCTCTTTGCATCTTTACGATAAAAAACAAACATAAACATAATTCTCTAGTAGATACCACTATTGATTGTCTTGTTTGCCCAAAAGGCTGCATTTCTCGTTTAAAATAAAATGAGTAAAAATAATTACCCGAAAGGTTATTTTGAGCCCTCCCTCCCTCCCTCCCCCCCCCCCCCAAAAAAAAAAAAAAAAAAAAAATTCAGTTCTTCTTATGCTCAGCCATGTTAATATTTGTATGCCGGACGTCCTCCCGAGCTGTCATTTGACAATTTTTCAATAACAACAACGAAAAGGACTGATGCAATTTTGCGGTAATGTGTCATTCCATTTAATTACTGATGAAAAAAACCGGGGTCCGTTAACTAAGTGGCTACTGATTCGAGATGTTTGCCTTCGAAGAATTGATTTCATTATTGCTTTATGCTGCGTCATGTTGTGTGTTTTATTTCATTTTTTATTTCATTAACTTTGCCAGTCAAGCTGGCAGAGCGCTACAACAGCTTGCGCCAATTACTGTGGCCCCTTTTTTTACCTTCCCAACCATGATACACAACAGAAGACAGACCAAAATTTGGTTTTATCAACGGAGTTGATAATGTAAATTGGCCACCGTACAGAGATTCTAAAAGCTGACGTTTCGTTGGATTCGCTCTGACGAAGCAGGGGTTTCAATAGAAGCCGGTTACCGGCGGTATACCGCCGCCTGCTTTGCGTCACACCGCCGGCTAGTTTGCCTTGATTTTCACTACAAATGCTATCATTAACTTGTCAAACTGCCGCCTTCAATGGGCTATCAGGGACGGCTATTTACGAAGTTATTGAAACCCCTGACGAAGGGCTAACGCTCGAAACGTCAGCTTTTAGAATCTCTGTACGGTGGCCACTCCGTTGATAAAACCAAATTTTTGTATACTACTTCCCCACCGACGCAGCACCACAGTTTCTTTAGAAACTACCCCCTTCATTCAGAAGACAGACCACAACACCGGGAACTACGTTCCCTACTCGTAGCTACAAGTATGTGGGTTCTTTTACGTCCCACGGGATTATGAACATTGAAGGGTTGTGAGACGGGACCTCCGGCTTATCGTCCATATCCGAGAAGACTTGAAAGTCACATTTAAAAATTAGTTACAAAGGCAGCACTTTCTCCTCAGTTATTTAAAGAACCTGAGTCAGCGTTAGTCCGGTGACGGCCGGTGACGGACGGTCCGGCCGGAGTTGAAGTCACGACCTCCAGCGTGACAGTCCGGTGATCAACCAACTGAGCCAATGGTGCGCGTGTTTGGGAGACAAAAGGAAATAAAGAGGTCTGGAAAGGGATTGGCTCTAACCTCGTCGTCCCCCGGCGACATCCGCAGCCACCTCACTAAAAAATCTCGGCGAACTTGCTCTGTACATATGATATTATGTTTAGTACATTTCTTTTACGAAAAAGCACCATCAGAAAAGACAGACTATACGTTTAGGTAGACTTTGAGCGCATCTAGATGCGGCTTACCTGCCTGTACCGACTGCGTGGAAAAATCGCAAGAAAGTACTTCAAAAATGGCAACAAAAATGCTCAAATAGTTTTCAAATATCGAAAAAGATTCTCGAAATTCGGACATACAGCTCTAAAATAGTTACAAAACTTGAACCTTTACTAAAGAAATAATATTTCTGACAGTTGTAGCAGGCGAAATTGGAAGAAATAGATATTTTGCCGGCACGGATCAGAGGACTGGGTCCGGTGGGGATTGTGGGTAATTTGTCGTACGAGTAGTGAACCGTTAGGGATTTGAATCAGTCTAGGTTCAGCTTTCTTCGCCAACTTTTTTGTTAACTTTTTCCCTTGGCTTCCATATGGTAGGGGCACTTGCATAGTGTTTGGAGAACACGTTCCCTCATTACCGCAGGGTTTTGGGTTTTCGTATTCAGCGGGTGCATAGTTTACCTTTCCTGTAATAAGTTTTTAGTATATCAGTACCATCAAGTAAGCTAACATATTGTTATGTGGGAACGGAGTTTGTATGCATATAGCAAACAAAATAAACCGGCTTGTGGCGCTTGCTATCCTACATGCCCAAGTATCTACACACTTGTGTTGTGATTGAGTTATGTGCAAGGAAGGATTACGGTTTTTTTTGCAAACGTTGGCCGTGTAGCACTCATATTTGAACGGACTTAACTGATTAGAGTGTAATGTGAAATGCTAGTTTTCTACGCCATATGAACCAGTTAAGTCTGTTTGTGATTGAGTTTGTTGTGTTGTGTCTGATTGGGTAGTGAAGCCAAAATTTGGTCTTTCCGAGGGTGAGTATTTTACTTTCATCATTTCTTTGCTCTTTCAATCAATTTTCGGCAAAGATTATTTTCCAGAACAACAAACGTTTTTAAATCGTTGAACCTTTTAACCTGTCGATAAATGCTACAATACTAGGGACTACAATGTCATTTAAAAACTTCGCGCTGTTTTTTATTTCGCGATTATTTTATACGACATTCGGTCGGACAGTTTTGAATCTGAAAAAGACTAATTCACAAGACGATGTCACTTTCAGAACCTTATCCACAAGAGAGCCATTGCTCATTTTATTTAACTGTAATTGTATTATTTTTTGCCAGACTCACTGTTTCAAATTTAACGAAAAGTGAAGCAAGACTTGACTCTTCCGAGCAGAGATGGAAAAACGTAACATCTATTAATAAAGGTAAACAAATATGGGAAATATATTTTTGCGCAATAATTGATTTACCCGAAGTAATACCCGACTCTGGGACGGGCTCTAGGACTTTCCTCGTGTACTGCAACTACTCACACTAGTGGATGCATGACGGGGGATGTGGTTGGCACGCCGTTCGAGCTTAGGTCTATCACCTTGCGGTCTCTCTTCGCGCAGGTGGCACCTCTAGCACGAGAGTCCGCTTAAATGTCCCTAGATGCTTGGGGTTGTGAGAGAGATAATACAAGAAATAGAATAAAGGATATTTGATGACAAACTGGAAATCAGGGCCGGAAACGCGAGTCCCAGGTGGGATTTGAACACACGACCCACCAAAATCTTCTGGATGCAAAGAGCTCCCCCAACACACACTCTCTTCCACTTAAATCCTTAGCACGTATTTTAATTCTTGTATTTCAAAACAGGTGGAAGTCGTGAATGTAACTCACCACTGATCATTGATGAAGAGAGTGACCAGTGTCGACCACCATGTGAATGGACGACACAGTCGTCACTGACAAGACAAGTTTACTACATCGTGTTAATTGTGGGTCTGTGGGCAGCCCTCATCACTACAGTGATTACTTTCATAACATGGGCCTCCATTAAAAGCCTGTAAGTAAATGTTTTGCACAGCAAAGCGCTTTTTGCAGATTTTCCGTGTTTCCTTGTCCGTGGTAACATTTCCCACGAATAGAAGCTTGCATAGCACGTCTTAACCGTTTCTTTTAGCCAAGCAGGGAACGTGTGCAAGCACAAAAAGGAAGGAAGGATTTTTTGTGCCAGCGTTCGCAAATGACTAGTCCACAGAAAGGCATGCAGGCAACACTGTTTAACTGCGTGACATGCTGCGTTACAATTCCCACGCCATCTCGTCCACAGAGTCCGCTTTTCTTTTGTTCAGCACCGAGAACACGGACTCTGGCCACTTCCAATTTATGCGCAGTCGTAGTGAAGGTCCATTTGTTTTTAACCGTTGGCAACCACTGTTGTTTTAAATTTCTGAGCGTGCGTAGACGATCCGGGAGTCCCTGATTTGCGGACTTCCTGCCCTGGTAGTGCCCAGAGTCCGTGTTCTTCGTGCTAACCAAAAGAAAAGTGGACTCTGGGGACGAGATTGACTCCCACGCAGCCAAGCAATACCGTAGGTGGCTTGAAAATCGCTGCATCTTCCCAAGGTTCTAATTATCTTGGAACCTTTCACCTTCCTGTTACTAATTCCCACTCTTAAAACGACATCCCCTTGGGGTAAACCGTTTTTAACTTCTATATCTACAATTTTTTTCAGTCGCAAGTTTCCTCATGTACTGCGTTTTCATATTATAGTATGCTGCGTTATACTAGGTAAGTGTAGTGCTTGAGATATTTTGAGATGATTGGACAGTTCATAAACGTTGCTTAATTTTCGTTTATGGTGCTGCTGTTGATGGTAATTGGGGAGCTTAATTAAGCAACGACGACGACAGCTACGAGATCGCCACAAAACAAAAGGTCTATAATTAGCACAAACAAAAGCTCAGCACGCCCTGCGCGTGCGTGTGTACATTGCCATGCAGTTCTCGCCCTGGCAACGACGTGAATTTACCAATTCTGACTACACTAACGCGAGACTTCAATGTGAAAATAGTTTATTGTGGGCACGTCAGTCAGTCTGCTGAACAAAATGACCTCCGTTCGCCTGAATTGGTTACAAGCTGGACGTCAGATAACACCGCCCGTGAAAATAGACAAAATATACTGCATTACTTTAGGAATAAACTATTAGTAAGCAACAGTGCCGTGCCAGGTACGAAAAACCACTAAAAACCACCCTTTAGAAGTGGCCAAAAATAAGTGGAAACGTATTCCTCATCTAATGCAACGGCTCCAGACCCCGAGGAAAGGAAATACTACTATACAAAAGGAAAAAATAAGCAGACAGCGCAGTTCAAAAGTTAAGCATAAAGTTAAAGCATCAGCTACTGACAAACGTAGAATGATGAAAAACTCCCGCCAAACTCCTAAATACTCCTAACCCATCCCAAAGCCACCTACGGTCTTCTACGTCATTAAATTTCTGACTAACTCGTTCCCATGTCACTCGACCGTCAGAAATTTCATAATTTGAAGTTATGTGGAGGACGAGAGCACCTGACGATACATTTTCAAATTTCTCTCTAACTATCCACGCCGTTTTCCCCAATTTCATTCTTGGAATGTTGACACACACTGTCAATGCCGAGAGACTTGGAGTCACTGCAAAATTATGACAATATTTTTAGACAACGTTGGCGACGGCAACGAGAACTTCACAAATTTGCATATTTAGTGGGCAAAAACAATGGCTTGGCACGCCCTGCGCGTGCGCTTTTCACTTTTGTCCATTTCTTTGCCGTCGTCAGCAAAATAACAACGTTAAATAACCAAATTTGAAGTTTTATGAACGACTTTCATTTGCTGTCCTAAATAGGCCATTTCCCAGTTGCTGTTTGTCTCGGTTTCCGAGTGAGTCTTGGTGCTCAACTATTGAAAGGGAAATGAGTTTGATTTGCATAAGAATTTACATTTGAATGGTTGTGACCAGGACTCGCTTTGAAACTGAGACATGCAGCAACTGGGAAATGGGCTATTAGGCGCCGTTCCGACCAGTGTCACTTTTAAAGAACTACCACACCCTTGTCATGTTAAAAAGGTTGAAATAGTCTCGAAGCGATTAAAGTAACGCAAATTTATGTTTTGAGATGACGCTCTCGTTGCCGGGAACACAAGGCATCCAACTTGAATTTTCTGTCGTAGGTTCAACACCACACCGCCTAATTCAGTTCCAGGAAAGTTGCGCTAGTTTAGACAAATCGACATAATGACGAAAAAAATTAATAAACCTGAACTTGCAATTTTAAATGACGTTTTCGTTACCGTCGCGTCGTAGATCTTAAACTCCGTAATGACGGTGGACAACGACTTGACGAAGACTAAGACCCGGCAAGACCATAACGAAGACGATGACAATGACAACTTGATTATGACAAGAGAAAATGAGGGGACAGAGAGGGAGGCTCAGGGCGTTGGCCGGGATATGTCATGTCCACGAAAGTTATTTTTAGACGAGCGAAAGTCTTTGTTCTAGCGGAATTCTGTCCTCCGAGACGTCCGCATGCAGTCTTGCCTCGCTGTCAGGTTCTTAGTGAAAAGAGAAAATGACGGCGCACGTGCAAGGCTGATGAATATTTATTTTCTTTCAAACATCGGACCGAGGTTGGTCTGCATGCGGACGTCTCGGAAGACTTCCGCTCGTCTAAAAATAACTTTCGTGGACATGACATATCCCAAGGGCTGGACCGGGAGCCTCCCTCTCTGTCCCATCATTTTCTCTTGATTAAGATGGTTGTTATGGTGATGACGATAATGACGATGATGATACTGATGACAGATTTCAATTCATGTTTATTTAGCTAACTCCAAGGTGCTCCCCGTGCACTTATCACCCCACAAGACTTTTTGTCGAGATCACACGTTTTGGTTTCCCGAAGGACAATCCTCGATGGTTACTGTGATTTCAGGTAATTTATGAAACGTATTCCACTTGTTACTCTTGAGAATTATGATCTCAACGATTATTATGACTAACAACGAAAGAAAAATTTGTTATTACTAAATTAAAACAGCAAATAAATCCCGACTATCATTTCATTACACGCGTTATTTCATAACTTTTCTGTGGACGCTGTTGGACACAATGCATGTAAACTTAAAGTTCGTTCCTTTCTTTGTTAAAACTAAAATGATGTTAAACAATGGGTCCACACCTTACGTTTGGCATATATTAAGTATTGCATTGATTTGGCAAGTTTAGAGACCTTTTAAGAAAAAGAGAGTTGCACTTGCTTCAGCCTTAAGAAAATCTACATAATAACTCGATCTATGCTCGCTTAAGTATGGGAGTAGTACTTAGTTGTTGTCTCTTAATTTTTTTCTCCTTTTCTACAGGTGCCTTGACGCATTGTTTTGGCCTGGCGCATGCGTTCTGGTCCTTGTGTTTTGTGGCAAACACGTATGCTGTGATTATTCATCACAATAAAGTCGTATTTAGGTATCCAATCAGAATACACCTTTTGCAATCTGTATTTGGCTGGCTTGTGCCCGTGATGATTGTAGCCTTTTGTATCTACTTTTCTTCTCCTGGATACAAGTTTTACTTTATGGATCTC
>NC_090883.1:42567876-42585376 GCF_036669925.1 Montipora capricornis
AATTTTCCGAAAATTTTAGCCTAATGTGTAAAGAAATTACGAAATTCATCGTCATAACACAAAGAAACAAAGAAGCTTCGCCATTGATCTGTTCTGTCGTAAAGAACGCAGGAAGCGGATAGAGCTCGAAAGAAGTGTATGGTGTTTTCCCTGTAAAGAGCTTAATTAATAATGCATTCGTTTTGATTGATTTTACTATGAACGCATGGCTGACGTCATATCACCAAAAACTCTTACGGTAATTCTTTATCATGTAAAGCAAATACACTCAATATCGTCTCGTGAGCCACTTTTTGTTCTTACCTCAAACCAGTCGACGTCATCTATGATCTGTTACTCAACAAACGCACGGCATGTTACAGTCAGAGCAGCTCAAGCGTTCCTCAGACGAGCAGATTAATAAGTTCATTATTGCAAATTTGATATCAGTAAACGTTTGAATAATCTGTTCGTCGGATGAATGATGCAAAATTTAAATCAAGTTTAAGTTAAAAACTCTAATCTTGATTGGAATATTGATGGCTTTCGGTGCCAGGCCGGCGTGCGAATTTTCACAAGTTTACTGATTTGCATAATCTGCCAAACAACGGGCATTTCACTCTAGCAACATTGCAATTCTGTAATCTTATCAGTATCCTTAAACTTGAGACACTATGTTTTCGAATTAAAGATTGCAGAGAGAAATGAATTTGGCAGCTTATGCAAATTGCCTGGCACCGGAAGCGAGCAATAATCCGATCAAAATTCGAGTTTTAAACTGAGGCTTGAAAATCATACTGGAAAATATAATTGAATTCGGAAAGGGTGAACGTTTTAAGCGTAAACAATTTATGCCGCCTTCGTTATATTATCTGAAGGCATGATATGCTCAGAAGAAGTTTAGTTATATATACAAAACCTTTTACAATTTTGAAGGGGACAACTATTAGTAAATACTGACACGTGAATCTTTATGATTTACTATCTTAGCCATTGAAATACTTGCCAGCAGAATTCGAGAAGATAAATAAATTAAAAGTATATTAGTTAAAGGTGAAGATATCAAATTTTAAACCCTTTTTCGCTGAACTGATATCTGATTTATTTCCCGGCGTCGATTGCAATTTCAGAGGATTTGATCAATGAGATCAACAGTTTGATTTATTGTTTTATTTGGGAAGGTGGACTTAGGATGTTTGACATTCAATCAATGATCCGTGCAGAAGGTGATGGTGTTTTACAATTTCGTGGATGAAGAAAACAGCAGTCCTTGGGAAATAAAATTACAGTATTCTCAAATAGGTGGAGAATTTATCCTTAATTAAGTTTAATTTTGATACCCAAAATTACCCGTCTATCTTCCAGTTTTTAATAAAGAATGTCTTGATGCTTGGTCGGCGCTAAATCATGAATCAGGCTTCAGCACTATCGTACGGAGACATCATCATCAATCAAGCTTTTTGAAACAATAAAAACAAAACTGTTCAAAAGCTTTCGCTTTTCGAATGAGAGCTGTTTGTTAAAAGAATGGTCACCTTAGGTGACCTCCTTTCTGAGACGGGAGTCTTCCTAAAGGGTGCTGACGAATAAAATCCAAATTCTCTCCAATGAATGAGCATCGTTGACGCAATCCCGTGTGAATGGAGACAGAACAACCGGTCGGATCAACACTCAGAATGGTCTTCCTTTGTAATGACATCAACAAATTGTTCCGGACTTTATGGGGTGATGATGGAGAAAAATACCGGAAAGATGATTTCAGTTAAATGCCAAATGAAACACTTATTTTCCAGAAAATCCGTTTGGAAACATAGAGTTCCTCCATGCAAGAGATACTCCTGATTTTCCGATCAGAACAGAATTCCTCTATCATTTTACTAATTCCAGGCCCTACTTCGTGCGAAATCGATTGATGAGCGAAGGTAAGCCCTGGGAACAAAGTTTGGAACATTTTAAGGTGCTGTTACACTGTGAAATGTTTCGTGCAACTTGTCCCGCCACAATGTTGCCAAAACATTGAGAGACAAGTTGCACGAAACATTCCGCAGTGTAACAGAGCCTTTAATGGTGAGTGCAGGTTCATTTGATTGGTCGGTATACTTGGAACATCGCTTAGCATTATGCAACCTTCACTCTAAGCGGAATTTTCTAGCAAATGGTAAGATCCCCTAGTCTTCTCGAATAATGACGCCGTCTCACCCCCCGGTGGAAGGGGGGGGGGGGACTCCCATATAAAACAGACGGGGATGCTCGTCGTCTCGCTCAGGGGTGTAAATTTTGGATTTTGGTCTCGCTTAGGGTGTTCCGGGCAAAACGCCAATATTTTAAGCCGCCAAGGTCAAAATTTGCTTAAGCCACGCCCAAATTGGTCTCCTTTAGGGGTCACAAAAAGCTTAAGCCACGCCCAGATGGTCTCCTTTAGGGGTTAAATTTAAAATTTCCGACGAGCATCCCCGTCTGTTCCAAAAGGGAATCCCTCCCCCCCCCGGGGTCTCACCACCCTTCAATGTTCATAACCCTGTGGGAGGTAAAAGAACCCACACACAATACGCAAAGCCTGGGCATAGCATGGAGTTCCCGGGCCGGCGTTATGGTCCGTGTCCTATGTGGTATAGCTGTCAAGTTGACTTCCTTGTACATTGCATTCTGATTTAGGAGTATCCGCTTAATTAAGATTAAACTGATCAGAAAAAGCACACAGTACATCCTCCCTTCACTTATCGCTGACACTGTTTACCGTTGGAAACCTTTGAGGTGGCTTTGTCAACAAATGCCTTTGACTAAAAACAAGTTCCTCCACTGACTGCTCCACACGTTTCAGGAGAAATCCCACCATCTTCACTTAAGGACGTTCGCGCTAATTGTTTGTGCGCAACGTTACTGCGCAGGCAGGTAACGCGACTGTAATATGTCACGCATTACTTCGAGCACGCATTACTTCGAGCATTAGTGAAGTTGAGTTGCAAAAACCGTGGACGATAAGTCTTGCACAGCGTTGGATCAGATAAGATCGTGATCAGTCAAAATTGATTTCAAATATTTATGAAAGTCATATACGCGAGGTTTTATCAGTCATGCACTAATCTACTTGACTTTCATACATATTCAAGCATTAGTTAAAATAACATGGCGACAAAAACGCCGAGGAAAAAATTCCAGGCCGGCAAAAAGAATGGCACATTTATTTCCGAATCCTCATGAAACTTTAAAGAGAAGTGAGCGGGAGGATGGAAAAGCTCTGGAAAAGGTAGCTGATCGAGTAGACTAGTGGCTGAAAGTTTGGAAACCTCGAGGACGAACTGTTGCGTAAATTTAATGGAGCTGTTTCTTTTTAATCTTTTTATTACCCTACGAACTTAAGTTCAAAGTGAATGCATGTTTTTAAAGTTCTTTTCCTTTACTTTCGTGAAAATAGAGCAGAAAATAGAGCAGTATTTTAGTCCTCGTCCGCTTGAATAGTTCGGACCTGCGTGGAAACAATCAGCAATTAAATTTCACAAACACACTCCAGAGGATGAGCATGACAGCAATGGAGAGATATTATACAAAACACAAACCAAATGAAGATGATCCCTGCTTAAAACTTCGTTGCTATGCTCGAGAAAGGTTTTTTTTTTGGTAAAAACCTTTCATCTCTTCAACGATCGATCCTCTCTTGGGTTCCAGTCCTTGCCCGACTGGACACGCAAAAGCGTGACAAACGAAATTTTCCAAGAGCTTTGCAAAATCACATCGATTTTACTCGTTCAGATCATCGGTGACCCCCATTTTTTTAATCATGAATCACTTTCTTTACTTACTATCTACAAAATTTGATGAAATGAAAAAATCTCACCGTAAGAAGTTATCCTTTTTTAACATTTTCTTTCCTCGTGCAATCGAATTCCGGTACTGGTTGCAACGGATAGAGCTTACGAAAACGCTCGTCGAGGACGAACTCTACTGTTTACCACATCCCTAGCGGCATACAATTATCTAAAAATCTCACTCCTAAAAACCTATGCACGGAAACTTTCACTCCAACAGTTTACTTTTATGATTTTCGATGGATGAGCAGATGAGGCTACATCTCGCTATTATGACCGATTTCTCGAGATTAACGGATTTTTCCACTGCCATTTTCTCCGAAACAAAGTCGGTGACCCCCATTTTTTTTTTCATTTTTGGAGTAAGTACTTTATGACCTAACTCTAGGCGAGAAATGAAGAAAATCTCACCGTAGGAAGATTTTGGCGCGAACGTCCTTAAACCAGTTGGAAAAAATATACTCCTTACAGTATAATTACAGTTACGATTGAAACTAAAATCTGAGAATTCCAACATAAAATATTGAATCATACAGTGTTTGCATGATTGAAAAGTTGTTTAGATTTAAAATGACTCAGTCGCCTTTTCAATGTGCCTTTCTAATCGAGAGTCTGAATCCGTTGATCGTCTCATGATAGCGAAATAACAATGTCGGACTTTCTGGGAAGCCCTCGGCGCTTGGCTCAGCAAATATAAAATTAATTACAACCCTTTACAATAATGGATATTGTATTTGGAGTTTTCAATGATGGGAGATGACTTCAATATTTTTAATCATGTGATACTGGCAGCTCTTTAAATTGTATCTTAAAGTGTAAATAGAATATTGTGCATCCCTTGTTACAAGTTTATAAGGCCAAGATCAAAGCTATCCAAGCTGAGAAACGATAAAGATTAAAAAAAAAAAACATTTCAAGAATAGGGAGAAACTTTTGCTATGTGTTAGCTCGTAGTAATGCATGTTCTGCATATGTGTCCTCGACTTTTTCTGGCACGAATTTGTTTTTACATCAGTTGAATATATTTGTCCGATGAAGTGAAGATGAGTTTAGTGTAATTGCTGTAAAAGTGTAGTTAGTTTTGTAATTGTATTAGGTCGAGTAATTTGTAATTGTTTTTTTATTAATATTTAATTGTGAAAGAAACATTACGAAATTACAGCAACAAAAATCTTTAGAGAGAGAGCCATCAATAGCCAGTTGATGCAACCGGAAGTTGCTCGTTAACAGGCTACTACACAGTGGGGCGAAGGTTTTCTTTTCGAACACGCGGTGTCAGTATATTTTTGTGTAGTCCCCAATGTAAGGATATGAAATAAAATGAAATAATGACTGGGGAACACTGTACAAATCAACTTAAATCAAATCAAATGTTGGTCTTTTAGGAGAGTGGAAAACCGGAGTACTCATGAAAAAACCTCTTAGGGTAGAATATAGAACCAACAAACTCAACCTACATGAGACGCCGAGTCTGAGAGTGGAACCCGGGTCATATCGTTGAGAGACGAGTGTTCACACCACTGCGCCAACATTGTTCACTGATTACTGACTTACTGATCTCTCTTTCACTTCAGAGAATAAGTACGCTCGATTCTGATTTAGTTTTCTTTTGCGTTTAGCGCCGTCATCGATGCGATGGGAGTTCGAGAAACCGTATTTATCATATCTTACCAGGGATTTTCGCTACACACCAGCGATGATCCTACAATCGTCACAACGTTTTCCAAATAAAGGTATGCCAGCTGTTTTTTTGTTCTTTTGGAACGGAGTAAACAGTTTGAGAAGCCTCTTCTGTAAAGAAACGTCGGGCCAGAGCATGTAAACAATTTCTAATTAAGAACACAATGCTTACTCCGAAAACTGGAATCACGAAATAGCCGTAGGTGGTGTCGAATCTTTAACTGCGGTTAGGAAGGCGTTATTAAGAGTTCGTTGTAAATTGGTGATCACTGAACCGTGGTGTCTTTGAATGCACGCGAGGTTATAAGTACGTTTTTTATAGGCGCTCCCCCTTATTTGAATAAATTTTCAAATTTTCAACACACGTTTGCTTTCGAATCTCAAGTTATCTAAAGTGACATGTCAACCACTTCCATCAGATTTCTCATTTCCCGCAATTAATTATCATAGCCTTCTCCCCACTTCCGCTCGACTTGTCAAAGATAGAACTTACGCATGACAGAACACAGGGCTGTGTCAATAGTCGCTCTAAAAAGAGATAACATTACATCCGCAGACAATTGCAAGCAGAGTGTGACGCGGTACTTCGAGTTCTTGACCCGTGTTTAATATTGTTTCTCCACAGTTCTCGTTTTCTAGCAGTGGATAAAATCGGAAGAATTAGAGAGGTAACTACTCTATGTGTCACACTGAATAACTGGATTTTTGCTTCAATTACCATGGAATCTGCCAGGTCTGAGCAATGCGCGAGTTGGAAGACGACGAAAAGTCCCTGGCAAAATGTTCCTTACTACGTGGTTCAGTCGGTTCTTGTTGCAGCCGTAACACTACCTACAATATTTTACATCTTTCGACCGGAACATCCATCCCATTCCAGTTTTAACGAGTGAGTAAGCTTCCATTGTTCTTCTACAATGTCTGTTGTCTTGGCACCCTGGAGGACCAAAACATTCTGGAAAATTACTATGGATCTCAAATCACTCCACAATATGTTGCATTTTGTGCTTTGTTATAACATTAACTGATATTGTTCCTCGAGCATCAGTTTGAGATTAAATCAGGCCCTTATTCTTGTAACAAAAACTGAAAAAATTTAATCAGTAGACAATGCTCAAATCGCTTGGATTTGTAAGCTAACTCCAATTACATAATTCCACCATAAATCGGAATGTACATTCATCTTTGTTGTGAAGAATCATTTTGTGAAATCGTAACTTTGAGAGAGCTTTCTTCCGTCAGTAACACCGTAAGACGAAACTGTGCTCTTGTTTTGTTTTCTCAAGTGTGTACGTTACACGTTTTTAATAAGAGAATTCATAAAAATAATCCGAACATATATTTTTAGTCTTGTGGCTTCAAATCCGTTATAAGCTGCATTCTCCAAAAAGATCTCCAAGGTGTAGATTGAGCTAATCCTTTGACTTAAGTTACGATGAATTGGGTAAATTCCGCAAAATTATGTTTTCCTCATCATTTTAGGACTTTTTTTGCTTCGTCTAAATTTTTTGCACACGCATATCTCTTTTTACCTTTTCTTTGAGTGCGATATTCTTTTTATCCATACAAACAAGTTTATCTTTTATTTTAGCCCTTCTTTTAATAACTTGCTTCATGTTACCAGCTAAAGAAAAGCATTGAAGGAAGACAGTGAGGTTAAATAAAGTACATATCGTTGATTTGAAGCATAAAGCCTTTGCCTTCGGCCTTAAACGTGGTCCTAAATATCTCCAAATTTCGTCAGTTGAACAAAGACGCCCACATTTAGTTCTTTTTGGCAAGAAAGAGTATCATTTTGTTCTGCCGACGCGAACAGTTAAAAAAACAGGCAGTAACCATGACGAAAAATATCAACGGAAATGAAAGTTGCAGAGGTGTCAAGATTACCTTTATTTACCACTGTTGTCAACGCTTCAAGATGAGCAAGACAGGTCTTATTACCTCTTTTCTTTAGCCTAGTATCTTAGGCCTTGATTCCGCGCAGTAATTTCAAGTTTTTTTGGTAGAACACTTTACTGAGTCTCTGCTCCAGGAAGTATCCATCATCTATGATATGAACCACGTCATTTGCAACTTAATCGCGCGTGGAAATTGCGGGGTCGGAAAAGCTACGAAATAGGGTGGGAATGAAAAACCTTTTAACGGGAAATACGTAACTCTGTAAACGTTTTATACTTAAAAGGGTCTTAAACTTATGATGAGCATAACTCATTGGAACATAGTTCTTAAATCAGTACAGCCAATGTTTGGAATCACGATACATATTAAAATAAACAGAACATGTTTGTGTTACGGTCAAAATGCACCAAAATCAGTCTTTATAAACTTAACTCATTCACTTACTCCTTGAAATTTTAGGAAAGATACCAAAGGGTATTTTTCAAGAAGAATCTTTTATTTTTGGTGTGTCGTTTAGATGAGGTGCAAAACGTTTGGGACAAAAATAGCCCAAATTTTCTAAAACGAGATTCATTTCTACACTTTGCAACCGTGACAACAGAAGACTGTTTGGCGCAGTAATACCCCTCTTAAAGTTACCAATCAACAATAGCGTATTTTACATCGATTGCGCCCATTTATGGTATATATTCATTCAAACAATTGTCATCAACGCAATGGCCTTGTAGCGTAGTCTAATCGAAAGTCCTAATTTATTTAAATGACAAAATATGAGGGAGCTGAAGTCAACGACAGCCCTCGTTTTGTTCCAGTGCCCAAATCGACGCTGCGATAGACTCGAGCATACAGTTTTCAAATTTCAAATCCCTTTAGGAGCAAAAGAAAAAAAGGTTTTAAGCAGTTTCTCTCCTTTGTTCCTTTTTATTGTTCTTTGAATTTTAATGATCCTTACGTTATTCTGTAATTTACTTGAATCAACCTACACTTTCGTTGTACTGTTTGCCCCTAACCTCTGTCAGCAAGTAGTGCATTTTAAGAATGACGTTATTGGCGACACAATAGAATTGTTCAGTGGACCTCCCAATTGTAACGTTCAAACAGAATGTTTGTAGATAAAAATTGTTCGATTTCCTATAGGAAATTGGAGGAAAAGTGACCTTGCAGATTCATTTTCCTCGCGCACGTTCTTTTCGAATGCGTACATACATTATGTAATATCTCTTGGCACTGTTCCAGAATAGTCTGAAATTCCAGCCCCCTCTATTTCAGACTAAAAGTTCCAGAAGAGCACATATTTTTCAGTTTTTTTGTGGCAAGAGGAGTTCGGTGCTTTGGTATGAAAAGCACCTTGCGACGACCACTGGCTGTTCATTGGTGTGTTGGGAAGACAACTTGAGCATTTAAAAACCTGTCCCTAGTGGACAATATAACTGAAAAATAGGTGACGTTACAGATCTCTTAAACACCTTTTTCCCCCGGTAAAATTGCCATAAAAGAATCCTACCTGACAATTTTTCAAACAAAATTTAAAATAACCTATTTCCCCAGTTGTTTCAAGAAGATTCAACCTCTATTGACCTTGTGTGTCGGAACGTGTGCATAGTTATCTTATAAGACATGTGGTATTTCTACTTGCGACAGGTCTACAATATTTGTAAATATGTAGGCATCAACTGCTATTGGCTTATCCTCCTTTAGGACTCTCTAATACTAAAACCTCTCTACGTGACCAGTGGGGAATGTATTCTTGCGGGGGTGTTAGCTTTAATGAATTTATACCATTTGCTCATAAGTTTGTAATTGCTTACACTTAGAGACGCACCTACTGATCAGCGTTGTTCGAAGTAGAATTTGAGATAGCCCGACCCAAAAGGATGTAAATACGACAGCATTACAAAAGTGACGACTGTCATTTCTGTGCGGGCTTATCCCCGGTCTTGTTTATAGCTCCATATTCTTTTACATGATATCATTATTACGTTTATGAGAATTTCGCACCTGTACAACTTTCAGTCTGATAAACTTAGTCGTGCCGGTATGATTTACACTGGCTTGAAAGAGGCTTTGCCCCAGTATCACTGAAAAGCAAGTGAATTTGAGTAATTAAGAGAGCGCAAACTCAGTGCACCTTGAAAATCATTTACCATTTATTGTTTGACCGTGTTGCGCCGATGCCGTATCTGTTGTTCCCATGATCGCGCGTTCCATTTTGACACGAGGGAGTTTAAGCAAGGACAACGGTAACGTTAACGAAAACGTCACCAACTTAGCGCTAACGCAAGTATTTCGCGATTATTCCGTCTTGTTCAAGTTGTACAATACGGGCGAACTATCCTGTAACTGAATGGGTACGAACGGCTCTAAAGTAAAATTGAAAATAAATGGTTCATTAGGCACTTAATGACTGGTCACAAGGGGAACAGTGAGGACCCTCAATGTACGCCTCGGGGAACGTTGAGGGTCAAGGGGAAACAAAACTCACTGTTTCCCGTGGGACCAGTCATTAAGTGTTTTGTTATACTAGCTCCACAACTGAAAATGAACCAAAGTAAATACGAGTATAATCCTTACTAGTTTAATTAATTATAGATCAAATATCTCAAATATAAAGGAGTAACAATTACCTTCAATAATTACTTTCAACTTTTGTCTCGTAGAACTTGCTGTATTTCTTCCTCACTTCGTACGTGAAAGCGTTTTGTCGCGGCCATCACTTGAAAAAAATTTGAAAACTACTCAGATTTCCGAATTTCCTTGAAAATCGCGATGGACGCGCTCACAAATTTGTCGCGCTTTCAAGACGAATGTCCTGATCACTTGCAAGTCCAAGGTTCAAGCTGTTGTTTCCCTAGGGAGTTAGTAAGTTTTGTTCGCCCAAGGGAGTTACACGGTTTTGAGGCGCGTCACGTGATACGTTCTCGTTCAATACAAAAAAAAAAAAACATTTCAGTTATGAGGTACAACAATGTTGTTTGTTGTATATCTGGACTTTCACTCAACAAAACTAGCACTGTGATCGGTTGATTATTGGTTACGTGCCCCCGATAAAATTCAAATGTATCCCGACCGGGATACATTTCCGCAGTTGTTGCCCGCTCCAGATGTTTTGTTGCGATTGTTGAAGGAAAAGTCTAAATATATAACAAAGCACTTAACGTCTGGTCCCGAGGGAAAACAAAACTAACTGTTTCCCTCGGGACCATACATTAAGTGTACAATGTTCACGTTGTCGTTTTGTGGAGTACGGCAAAAAAGTGCACGGAAATTCGTGTTGCACGAGTAGCAGGCGTAGTTTTCCTTTTTAAGCAATCGTATGCTTTGTGGCTTTGTCGTTGCTGCAACTGTCGTCTTTGCTTAAACTCCCAACTAACTGACCAATGAGGTGTCGTCCTAAAAATAACTACGCGTTATCACCTGGAACACCTTATTCCAATCATAGTTAATCTACGTATAAGATTGACTTTTGTTATTAAATTTATGAGAAAAACTAACGCGGAGAGATTTCGACGTTTCGATGACATCCTGTCATCATTATCAAGAAAATGAAGAAAAAAAATTTTTTTGAAGAAAATTTACATAGGTAAGTAGTCAAAAAAACTAAACCAAAAACAATAGTCTATTGTCCTGAGTCAGTGAATCATCCAGTGACCTCACACAAAGGAAAACCCAAAGTCAAGTAAAAACGTGCTAAAGTTTTTACTTGACTTTGGGTTTCCTTTGTGTGAGGTCACTGGATGATTCACTGACTTAGGACAATAGACTATTGTTTTTGGTTTAGTTTTTTTGACTACTTACCTATGTAAATTTTCTTCAAAAAAATTTTTTTTTCTTCATTTTCTTGATAATGATGACAGGATGTCCTCGAAACGTCGAAATCTCTCCGCGTTAGATTTTCTTATAGTTAATCTAGGGACTGTTTATGAAACCCTGGGAATTTCAAAAGCAGGAAACAATACAGTCGCAATTAGATGTTGAACTGACCGTGACCCTGCACAATCTTTTGTTTTTGGTTCGCAAGTTAATTTCGAATAAATTAGTCGAAGCTTTTGATTGGTTATCCTGCCGAAAAAAACGTCTTTTTGTCGGGTTTTGTGCCGGGTCAAGGCCAAAAAAACAAACAAAAAAATGAAACAAAGAAACTTGTCGAGTTTCATAACCAGCCTACATCTATTAACTATGTTCCAATCAAAACCAAGTTACGTTTGTCTTGGTTGGTTTTAATCCTCCTACCAATAGCGTTGCCCCAACATGCGGTGTAACATTTAAATCTACATACGATGGTCAAAGTTCTTTTATGAACTCATTCGATTGAAAAAAAAGTTCGTTCGGGTTCATTGACCGACGCACCAGATTCTTTATAAACTTAAGACAACCCCATAACATCTATCAGACATAAATTAATGTAAAGTTCATTCCAATTCAAATATCAAACTTGTCTTGATGGCTAACGAGTTTTTTTTTTCAGTTAATTTGCATTTGCAATTTGATGTGAATTCTTCCTGACTAGCACAACTTGAAAAGCAATTTCCATTTATATTGATCCTACTAACATTATATCCTTTTAGAACATTCTTGGACAAAAATGAGGAAATGATCAATAAGACATCTCATCGAGGTAAAAATCACTCTTCAGTTTTTTCATACTTTAATCAAGTTAACTTGAAACTAGTGTTTGCTCGTCAGTTACAAGTCTAGTTAATTTATAGAATTTTTTTCGTTTTTGCCACAGGTATACCACTCCAATGTAACTCGCCTCTGGTCTTCGATCAAGATAACGGCCAATGTCGACCGCCGTGCAACTGGACGTCGCAATCAACCTTAATCCAAAGAGTATACTATGGTGTTGTAGTGACTGGTTTCTGGTTAATACTCATCGCTGCAGTTATCACCTTTATAACTTGGGTTAATATTAAAAACCTGTAAGTACTTTTCTGTATCACCTAATTAGTTTCGATTCCAGCGTCCACATACTCCATACACTCGTTCATCCGTTCAATTGGAATTGAAAGTCACCAATACTAGACTAGATTAAAATTCAATTTCTAGCTCTTATTTGACTCTGTCAACAATCTAGTGCTTGTTCTCGCTGCCTACAAAAGACTATTCTTTTTTTCATAATTAACTCTCAAAGAACACACGAAGCCTAGCTGTTAGATTAAATTGAACGAGAAGAAACAATGATCGTGCTTTTTATGTGGCACACATTATGATTTTGCTGCCGTGTTTGGAAACAACAACGCGAAACGACGAACGTTTGGGTTTGAATGGCAATTTGATCAGATAGCAGTGAATCTCTTCATTTATCTTTCTTACTTTAACGCCGTCTCCGTCATTCCCATTTACGGGGGTACATCACTCTCGTTGTACTACGTGAATGAGATGGACTGAGGGTCGTGGAGTACTTACGGAATTACCTGGCAACCCTTTCGTTTCCCTGTTGACAGAAGTCTCTTTTGTTTTTGCCTTTGCTGGGCTGAGGAGTACTGAAAAGGAGGCCTCTGCCATTGGTCCAAACTCACTTTAATCCAACCGCCGTCCACAACCTTGGACGGCTCTCTTCAAACCACATGCCCCATGAAATGTTTGCTTACTGTGACTTGAGCCCGCTGTGTCCCGCGCATCCCTTTACAGTGATTCCGCTGTTGTTAAGTGAGTCCACACAAAATGAAATATCACGTGAGGATTCGGTCGCTAAGAAACCGCCGCGCATGCTCAACGCAGTATGTTTCGACCCATGGCAGAGGCCCCTTTTCCCTTACTCGTTAGTCCAGAGAACGCTTGCAGGGAACCCTTTCGTTGGTTCCGCCATTGTCGCTCAGACACCGAAATCGAATAGCTATTTCCGAGTTCATATCTGCCTCCTCTTCAAAGCGCGAAGGCTTTGTGGTTGCAATTAGTACTACTTTGCATGTGAATGAAAACTAACTTTCATAAGAAAAACTTTGCGCTTAGACTCGCTTTGAAGAGGAGGCAGGCATAAAGTTGGAAATGGCCTATTAGCAAGGGTCCTTCGCCTTTAGACGTGTTTGGTTTCTAAAGAAACTGCTGCTGTTTCAGTTACTGGGTGAAATACAAAAAAAAAAAAAAAAATTCTGCCAAACGGGTTGATAGAAGTAGGTGATGATTTCGAACCTGGTGATTCGAGTGGTAGCTTTTCGTCAGGCTTCGAAATCTCAAAATACCAGTAGCAAGTCGTTTGGGATAATAATTTATGCTTGCCCACATATAGAGCACAAACCATTGTTAGCTATTGTTTGGAGGTGTATTGCGGTTTATTTCCATATATGGTGATTTTGGCTAACATGGCGTTTTTGCCCTCGTTGGTAAGCTCCCTCAAAGTTGCGCTTGTGCAGATCTCACGAGAAAATTCTCAAATCCTTTGTCACTCAACTTTTTTAAAACGTTTCTGCTACAGGGCTTTTTTTTCCCACTCAGAAAGATCGCTGTCTCGCCGTATGAATACGTTTTCATAAAACTGAAATGTTTCATTCGGGTTTTTTTTATTTGTAGACGCAAGTTCCCACATGTTTTGCGTTTTCACATTATAGTTTGCTGCATCATACTTGGTAAGTGAAGTCGTCTGGTACAATATACCGTCATTTACCTGCCACAGCACATGAAAACTAACATGCGGCTACCTCACCGCCTTTTGGTCTTATCATGTGAACAGAATGGGCGCGGTACCTTTACGCTCATGCACCAGTTGTTGCCATGTTAAGCCTGAAAAATTTCTTTGACAGTCATTTGATGACACAACAACCTTGCGAGAAGCTTGGCCTTTTCCCCATTTGACGTCACAATTATTGGATGAGATTTTTGTGATTTCATTTGCCTCGACCTTGATTATTTCGGACCTCACGAAAATCAATAATTGTTTTATCCGACATTATTTATAAGAAATAAAGTGAGAAAAGTACTTTCAGTTGGAACCTGTATTTTTTTCTCTTCAAACGAGGAACAATTTACAAAGTAATAATCAACTTTGGCGCCCTTAATATGTAGTTTGCGTGATGCTCAAAATTATCCTTAGGTTCTTACCCAATCCGATTCAATGCAGGTAATGAGGCATATGATCATTTTAAAAACAGAAATACAAACAAGTTTTGTCTCCTTATGAACAGACCCATGCTTCTAGCATTAGTTCGGTCATGAATCACATGACTGCTTGTTTCGCTTACGTCACGAATTAGACCTAAGCGTCAAGCTCTACTTCGGCCGTGAATCAAATGACTACTCGGCTTGCTAACAACACGTATCTTATGTAGCACATAAAAAAGTGATTTGGGGGGTTTAAACGGTAAAACATATTTCCTGTTTGTGAAGGAATTATCTACACGTCGATATCCCGTCGTTATCTCGGATTCCGAATTACCAATCAAAATTCGTGTGATGTCACAGCCGTGTTTACATACTCTCATCTAAACACAGCCATTGACCAATGAGAGTGCGCGTACTATCCTAATTAGTTTATACAGTTTGATCGCAGTCCATCGATTATAAGTTTTATTGGATTTTTTTTTTTTTATCTTACTAGCTTTCTGCAGGATGCTCCCTATACGCATTGGACTCGGTAAATCCTTTTGCCGTGAGGAGTTGTATTGGAAACCGGGCGGTCACTCCTCTTATACCGTCATTATCTCAGGTAAGCCTGAACAGAGGAACTCCGTGTCTTAGGAAAAGCATTAAAAGCAAGGTGAACATACCATAACACCAACCCGGTGTGGCCGATACACCACGCATGAGCACAACCAAGTGAAATTGCCACTTAAAGGGGTGCTTAAAACACACGCCTGGTAAGTTGGCCAGCTGATGAGGCCTAACAAGGCCGGGACAGTTGTCTATGGCTGCCAATTAACCGGGTGAAATGGTTGTACGCATGGGTGATGTGCTAGCCACACCGGGGTGGTGTTATGAGGATTGCACCGGCGTCGCGAAGGTCATGGGTTCGAACCCCTTTGGAGACACCTGGGTTCGATTGTTCGAAAGCCGAATAACTTAATCAAGGATTAGTGCAAACTTCTGTTTTACGTTTTCAACTTTTTGGTGAAAGTTTGTTTTGCTCATTTTTGTTGTTTAAGATTGACTTCTTCTAATGTAAAGTTTTGCCGAATATCAGCGTTGAACAGCATTCGGGAGTTGAGAAATAAACTACTTGGTTATTTCTTTATCTGGGATTAGCTTTAATTGGCTTTTGAACAACCGGGTCCAGAATTTTCCAGGTGTCTACTATAAGAGACAATTGCTTAAGTTATCCAGATAAGTGAGAGGATCGCTTCTCCATTTCGTTACGTTTTCCACTTGCAGTTCCCCCCTTTCCCCTCCCTCCCCCATTCACTGTTGGTAACGGAAAAATGAAATCTTAGTGATAAAAAAAATATTAAGAAATTGCCTGAGGAGGAGGGGGCTAGATGGAAACATTAAGAGGAGGGGAAGTCTCAACCAGTTTTTGCCGCTCGTTGTTGTTAAACTTCTTGGAATGCTCTGGAACCCTTCAGTTCAAAAAACCAATAACATATTAACAATGCTTAAAACTGTGTTTATGGTCAGCGTTTTGCATCTTTATACTATACACGTCTTACCGCGAATACGTATTTGATAAAGGAAAGTCTCCACTCCAACACAAAATGGCTTCAGTGAAACCACAGGAAAGAATGTTTACTATCACATTTTTCCAATAAAGCGTTTGTAACTGAAATATTTCAGCTTATTTCGGTTTTTAAATTTCCTGAGCGCCGCCATCTTGAATAAATGTCACGTTTACGGTTGTTCTATTGTTATCATACAAAAGCTCTCTGTGTCCGAACAACAGGGCAATCGCAACACGTCACAATTATTTCAACGGTTGCACCCGGGAGATTTTAAAGTAAAGATAATCCATTCTGAATTTTTTTTTTCATTTTCTGTTTTACTTGGAAACTGCTTGTACTTAAATTATTTCTAGGATACTTCGCCCACATTGTGCGACGTAAATGAGATAGAATAATCGCGCGAAAGACTTGAGAAAGTGCAAAGTTATATTTTGAGGTGACGTTATCGTGGACGTCGCCGTCATAGATCTTGAAGTCCCTACTGTCGGCGACGGGAGGCCAAACGATGGCATTTTTTTAGGGTTCGGGGTTCGATGGCATGAAGCTGATTTGTTTTCTCGCATATTCCAGGTGCTACGTCCCACTTCTTCGGACTGGCGCTTTCATTCTGGGCGATGTGTTTCATCGCAAACACTTATGCAGTCATTATTCATCACAGAAAAGGAGTCTTCAAGCACCCCACTAGAATTCACTTTATACAATCCATAGTATGCTGGATAGGGCCAGCAATCATTGTGGTCGGCTGTCTTTACATTGCTCCCCCTGGATACACGTTTCTATTCGCTGATCTTCTGGCTGTTGGCCCTGCCAGCATTCAAATGGCTTATTTTGCCGTCACGCTACCCATGCAGGTCACGCTAGTGGTGTCTCTGTGTTTGCTGTGGGCTATTATATGGCACCTCAGAAAGGTGAGTTGTTCATTTATTAGTGAAAATGTTTTAATTTGACAACTTAATGGAAGTTAATCGTGGACTCGGTGGTCTCGTCCGCAAAAAGCTTCGGCTAGTCTTTGCGGGACAGTATAAAATTACGTTATAATCTACTTTAAACCAAAAAAAAGAAAGAAAACAACGCTTAGCAAAGATAGTGACGAATGTAATGAGAATACGAAGATGAAGGCTGGAGAGATCCCACGTGAGCCGTTAATTTATTTATGTCAATAAACTTGGTGAAAACTCAAGGTCCATTTACACTACAGAAAAAAACTGAGTTCGGACCAATTTTTTTTTTTTATCGTTTACAAAGCCTACAATTTGGTTTGGCTCATCATAAAACTGGCGTTAAGGCACCGTTCCTGGCACTTTGTTTACAATAGTCCTGACCAGGGGCCCGTTTCTCGAAAGTCCCGAAACTGTAACGGCCATTTTCGGGTGTCACAATTCCCTTTGTATCTCAAGAACGGAGAGAATTTAAGTCATCAAACTTCACCGTCATTTTTCCTTTTATTACCTTTAAAAAATGTTAAAAGATAGACTTTCCAAAACTAGCGGTTGGCAGTTTCACAAATGGCCTTTCGGGCCCGAAACGTTTTCGGGACTTTCGAGAAACGGG
>NC_090883.1:42590376-42592876 GCF_036669925.1 Montipora capricornis
GCCAGTTGCGAACCGAAGAAAAACTCTTTCGGCAGCCGAACGGGAGTTTCCAGTAAGCTCTCCCTCAAACGAACTGGAGGGACGTTCTAGGAGAAATTCGTTGCCCGTAGTGTTTGTTACAAGGGTAAAAGATTCTGAAGTTGTCAGCGAAAATGATAAAAATCGAAGGAAATCGATGGGTTGGTATCGTAACAGAGAAGACCTACAATTAACCAGACAACAAAATGAATTTTACAAAGGACCTGTTTCATTGGTTGATCGACATCAGCTAGAAAATGCAGTGGAATATGATAGCAATGCAGGTTCTCCTCAAGAAAGCAAAGTACAAGACACTTTTGGAGAAAATAAGGTTAAAAAAGAAACTGGATTGTCAGTGGATTCAAATGGTGAAATTAGTTCACTCTGTTGCAAGGACAACGATGTAAATAGCAAAACAGATACTTTCATAGCCACCTTAATCGAGAGAGCGTGTTCGTCTAGGATGTGATTTCAAAACGCGGCGAGAAACTTCTAACGCTTGGCATAAATTATGGTGCCGATGCGTTTGAACTATCTAGGGCCTGATTACATGACGAGTTTCAACCCGGGCTGAGATTTCTACGAGAAGCGCATTCATGCTTCTTTCGGTGTCCCTTGTGGTAGCAAAAGACTAACACCACTAGCTGTTCCTCAGCTCCGTCGTATGCTAGCAAAGCGAATCAACTAGAAGTCAATTTTGGCTGCAGGTTTAATAACGATTATGGTAAAGAAAGACAATTATGATGGTAGCAATTAAGAGACTTTACTTTGTCTTGTTCGTTAAAGACAAACCAACAAAAGTAATAAAATGCTAGCAATAAGCAATATTAAACACCTACCATTTCATCTCATTCATTATATTGCATGTTAACAGTCGCTGAAATGGAGTAGACCTCATTCCCCAGTCACTGTTTCTCCAAGAAAACAGAACTGAAACATTAACTAAGGCTACATTCACACGGTAACGGACGAATTTTCTACCGGTTGAAAATTCGTGCATTTAGGGGTTTCGCTAGTCCTGTTCCGGCACTCCCTCTTACCCCGCCCTGAAAATGGGCCTGGGACCCAGGCGGGAAAAGAGAGAGTCCTGTATTACTTGTAGGCGCATGCTCGGAATGAGCCAATCATATTGCATTAGATGCCAGGCTGGATATGTAAATAAAGGGAACCTTGAAACTCCGACAAAAAATCGTATATGAAAATTACTGTGTGATTTGCAGTGTCAGG
Organism: Montipora capricornis; assembly: GCF_036669925.1. Taxonomy (NCBI): domain Eukaryota; kingdom Metazoa; phylum Cnidaria; class Anthozoa; order Scleractinia; family Acroporidae; genus Montipora; species Montipora capricornis. The sequence continues at coordinate 42,591,622 of NC_090883.1, forward strand.
AAAGAGAACATCTAAATTATGCCTCGTCGTGACCAAACGAGGAGAAAAAACCCCGATCGCAGTGATGTTGGAAATTATTGCCGAATAAATGTAACGACTGAGAGAAGATCGCAATAAATCGTTGCAAAGGCTGAACTAGTAAATATAGCATAGGATTTCACTAAGCGACAAAACAGCTCGGAGTCAGAATTTCATATTATTTATTTGCAGTGCTTTACCTCTAACAATGAGTTTCAGGAGGAAAGTGCTTTTAAGTAGCAACAATAAAAGCAAGATGACACACGCTTTTAAGTAACATTTGTCATCCTTATTAATTAATATTCACGAGCAAATTTTGACCGGAAAAAAAATCGTGACCACGTCCGAATAATAGTTGTTTGACTGTGCATAAATATGTATAAATTTAATAGGAACATTATTGCTTCATCATTGCGTTATCAACACAAACTGGTACGTAAAGAAACAAATAGTCCAGGTTGTGATTCAATTTCGTTTAACTTTTTATCTAACTTTATCAGGAATAATGCTCAGTTCCGATATAAAAATCATTGCAGTCTCAACAGGCAGCTCTACATGAAACCTTAGCCATTTGGCCACGGCCACGGCTGGTAAGGAAAGAAAGATTTAATAGTCTGAGTAAATTACTCTACTCTAATTACTCAAAAAAAAACTCTGTTTGTCACCGGTGTTTGTGTATTATTCCTGATAAAACTGAGAGTATTTACAACACTTTTTACCTGACTGTTTTATATGGGGTATCCAAACGATTTGTCCCCGATTTTGAAAAAAAATGGTAGGCGTAAACTCCTGAAACAATCACAGTTTCAATAATTAATGTGCAACTCAAATAAATGTTCACTGGATCAGTGGAATTATCACATAACTAGATCGACAGAAGTAATGAACAATAAACAAGAGTTCCAGAAGGAGATTTATTAGTCTCCGTTGAGCGATTCACATCCACGACCTACAGTATATTTGTAAGTTTCAAGGAGTTAAATCAAAATTTGATATTTTTCTGCGCCAACATCATGCAGCTGTTCAGTTCGGTTTCAGGCACGAAATTCCATATGTCATCCATGTGATTTTTCACGATTGGGATTCACGATAAGAAGGACTGATTTACAATTAACATCGAACTCGGATCGAAGAAAATGGCAAACATATTAAAGGAACAACCATGTAGCAAACAGACTTCCCAAATCTTGTTGCAGGTTTAACAACACCATCATTACCAGTAACGACTGCATGAATA
>NC_090883.1:42597876-42600376 GCF_036669925.1 Montipora capricornis
TTATACACCTGGGTGGAGAAGAGGCACCGTGAGAGTAAAGTGTCCTTCCCCAGAACACCGATGTCCCCGACCAGGCCCCGAACGCGAACCACTCCCACAACTACATACTACATTACTGCATACTAAAATTTAAAAAAAATTTCTGCAAGGTGGGGAAAGGACTAGAAGGGGGTTTTTCCACTGAAGACCCCAATCCGCGAGAGTTTCAATGTCTTGGTCATGAAAAACCCTTTCATTCCCCACCATCGAAATGTTCTTTCTCCCAACTGGTACCAGAGTTTCTCAACCTCGTTCCCAGGAGCGGGTTCCTCCAAACACAGCCCACAGGCCATGGATCTTGAAGGGAATTTAGTGGAAGACTTTGTGTTCGACGGAGGTGCAGGGGACATTGGAAGCCGAGTGCTGCATGTCAGAAATGCTCCATCTCCCCCGGGGCAACCTCATCTTTGGCCATTGCTAAAATGGTTGCCGAGAAAGGTCCAGGCGCGGTTTAATCTTTAGCATCATGAAGAAAGCACATTTTTGTTGGTGCATCTTCGAATTTTCGCGGTTGTGCTACATTAATCAGCAAATTGAGAATAATGCGATGGGATGATTTATCTTCATACTCGTGCCAGCAATCCAGTTCAACCATAGAAACATGAATAACGTCTAATGACGTTGTAATAAAGGATAGGAATTTTAAATCTATAAGCTGAATGGCGTGCAGAGCCGATGTTTTTTTTCGTAGCAAAGGCTTGTGTAAAGACAAAATGTTTCAAACGCAAGTCCGCCATTTTGAACGCAGGGCGGGATTGGCGCGAGATAGTTCCCCTCCCCAACTACAAGTGTAAATTGATCAACACGATCTCTCCCTCAAATGAAGGGTTATCCTTCATTGTCAGTTTGCTCCAAAAATGAAGTATAATCCTCCATGTAGATTACTCTGTCCCAGGACTTGAGGTAGCGGGAAAAAAAAAAAAAAAAAAAAAAGAAAAGCAGGAACTGGACAGGATTTGAACCCGGATCACCCACTTTGAATGAATTGCTTTTATCCACTTAACCACTAAAGATCAACTGACTAAAATATGTGCCGATTATTTACCAAAACTATATAGTATCACTGCTGATATATGCTTAAGTGTAAAGCTTGATTTTAAAATGGTTAGCCTTCTCTTTAAGTTTGGTAACCGACATTTTTCACTGTGTACGCTTGCTTCTTAGCGGGTGTTCATACACGTTTAGAGCGGCACTTTTGGAAGAAAAAATTATTGACATTCATAAAAAATGACAACCTTGTAGTTAGTGATATGGTAGTCTAGTGGTTAAGTGAATGGGTTATTAATCACACGTTCCCAGGTTCGAGTTCTGCGAGTCCAGACATTGGGTTTGGCTTTTAAAGAAATATGGTAATTTCCCATGATCCCTATCAAGCTCTCATTGTCCAAAATGAACGATAATAGACCAATTTCGACATATTAAATTCAGTCCGAAACAAAAGGCATCATCTCGAGGCTCTGGGGAATAAATATAAGGATTTGTATGAGTTTATTCCCCAGAGCCTCGAGAGATGGTGCCCTTTGTTTCGGACTGAATTTTAATATATCGAAATTGGTCTATTTCACTTGGAAGAAATTGACAATCAAGAATAATCCTTCAACTGAGGGAGAGACTTGGTTGAATTGATCGTCCTCTTCCCTAGAACATGTTTTCACTCTCCCCAGCTCTCTAACACTTTTTACTATCCAACATGGTGGCGTTATCCTTGGAACCCCATCAAAATACGCCAGCACGGCAGGCTATAAGCAAAAAAGGGTAGTAAGGTCGATTTAATACTCTTTGGCCTCCATGCCTGGTTGTTCTTTAGTGTGGAAGAGCTTTTATCGCTGATACATTATGACGAATTTAACCCTTTTACTGCCGAGGGCTTCCCCATTGACGAATAAAATCGTCTCAGTGGCGTTAGAGTAAAATCTACAAGTGTCAATTTGCATTTTTGGCGGTGAAAGGGTTAACAAAACTATTTTCTCCAAATTTCAGTTTTTAGTAAGTCAGGCCCGTTTCAAACATCGAACTTTACATGTGCCGAATCTAATACAAATGAGCGAAAACAATAGATTTTTCTCATTAGAAAAAAAAAAACAATAGATTTTTCTCATTTGCATTAGATTCGGCGCATGTAAAGTTCGCCGTTTGAAACGGGTTAGGGCCTTAGTGTAACTTGTTGTTAACTGATTACAGTGTAATGTGAAGTGCTAGGAACCATGTGAGCGTTACTAATGGAAATGGGCCCACCAAAGGACAGAAAAAAAAAACTCTGCCCAGGGTGGGAATTGAACCCACGACCCTCGGGTTAGATCAACGCTGCTCAACCGCCTGAGCTACAAGGTCAGACGGAAGCAGGGTGGGTAATAGACGAACGATACAAGTGATCTTCGCACTTATCTGTACAGTTTGCTCAGGTTTTCCAGATAAGTGCGAAGATCACTTATGTCTTTCGTCTATTGTACCCTTGACAAGC
>NC_090883.1:42605376-42607876 GCF_036669925.1 Montipora capricornis
CAGGTTGGAACCTGTATTTTCTTCTTTTCAAACGAGGAACAATTTACAAAGTAATAATCAATTTGGCGCCCTTAATATGTAGTTTGCGTGATGCTCAAAAATTATCCTTGGGTTCTTACCCATCCGATTCAATGCAGTTAATGAGGTATATGATCATTTTAAAAAGAGAAATACAAACAAGTGTGTCTCCTTAAGAACAGACCCATGCTTCTAGCATTAGCTCGGTCATGAATCACATGACTGCTTTGTTTCGCTTACGTCACGAATTAGACCTAAGCGTCAAGCTCTACTTCGGCCGTGAATCAAATGACTACTCGGCTTGCTAACAACACGTATCTTATGTAGCACATAAAAAAGTGATTTGGGGGGTTTAAACGGTAAAGCATATTTTTTTTGGTGCAGGAATTATCTACACATCGATATCCCGTCGTTATCTCGGATTCCGAATTACCAATCAAAAATTCGTGTGATGTCACAGCCGTGTTTACATACTCTCATCTAAACCACAGCCATTGACCAATGAGAGTGCGCGTACTATCCTAATTAGTTTATACAGTTTGATCGCAAAGTCCATCGCTTATAAGTTTAATTGGATTTTTTTTTATCTTACTAGCTTTCTGCAGGATGCTCCCTATACGCATTGGACTCGGTAAATCCTTTTGCCGTGAGGAGTTGTATTGGAAACCGGGCGGTCACTCCTCTTATACCGTCATTATCTCAGGTAAGCCTGAAAAGAGGAATTCCGTGTCTTAGGAAAAGCATTAAAAGCAAGGTGAACATACCATAACACCAACCCGTTGTGGCCGATACATCACGCATGAGCACAACCAAGTGAAATTGCCACTTAAAGGGGTGCCTTAAAACACACGCCTGGTAAGTTGGCCAGCTGATGAGGCCCAACAAGGCCGAAACAGTTGTCTATGGTGCCAATTAACCGGGTGAAATGGTTGTACGCATGGGTGATGTGCTAGCCACACCGGGGTGGTGTTATGAGGATTGCACCAGCGTTGCGAGGGTCATGGGTTCGGACCCCTTTGGAGACACCTGGGTTCGATTGTTCGAAAGCCGAATAACTTAATCCAGGATTAGTGCAAATGTCTGTTTTATGTTTTCAACTTTTTGGTGAAAGTTTGTTTTGCTCATTTTTGTTGTTTAAGATTGACTTCTTCTAATGTAAAGTTTTGCCGAATATCAGCGTTGAACAGCATTTGGGAGTTGAGAAATAAACTACTTGGTTATTTCTTTAATCTGGGATTAGCTTTAATTGGCTTTTGAACAACCGGGTCCAGAATTTTTCAGGTGTCTACTATAAGAGACAATTGCTTAAATTATCCAGATAAGTGAGAGGAATCGCTTCTCCATTTCGTTACATTTTCCACTTGCAGTTCCCTCCTCTCCCTCCCTCCCCCATTCGCTGTTGGTAACGGAAAAAATGAAATCTTAGTGATTAAAAAAAAAACAACAAAAAAATTGCCTGAGGAGGAGGGGGTTAGATGGAAACATTAAGAGGAGGGGAAGTCTCAACCTTTTTGCCGCTCGTTGTTGTTAAACTTCTTGGAATGCTCTGGAACCCTTCAGTTCAACAAACCAATAACATATTAACAATGCTTAAAATTGTGCTTATGGTCAGCGTTTTGCATCTTTATACTATACACGTCTTATTGCGAATACGTATTTGATAAAGGAAAGCCTCCACTCCAACACAAAATGGCTTCAGTGAAACCACAGGAAAGAATGTTTACTATCACATTTTTCCAATAAAGCGTTTGTAACTGAAATATTTCGGCTTATTTCGGTTTTTAAATTTCCCGAGCGCCGCCATCTTGAATAACTGTCATGTTTACGGTTGTTCTAAAAAGCTCTCTGTGTCCGAACAACAGGGCAACCGCAACACGTCACAATTATTTCAACGGTGGCACCCGAGAGATTTTAAAGTAAAGATAATCGATTCTGAATTTTTCCATTCTCTATTTTACTTGGAAACCGCTTGTACTTAAATTATTTCAATGATACTTCGCCCACATTGTGCGACGTAAACGAGATAGAATAATCGCGCGAAAGACTTGCGAAAGTGCAAAGTTATATTTTGAGGTGACGTTTTCGTGGACGTCGCCGTCATAGATCTTAAACTCCCTACTGTCGGCGACGGGAGGCCAAACGATGGCATTTTTTAGGGTTCGGGTTCGATGGCATGAAGCTGATTTGTTTTCTCGCATATTCCAGGTGCTACCTCCCACTTCTTCGGCCTGGCGCTTTCATTCTGGGCGATGTGGTTTCATCGCAAACACTTATGCAGTCATTATTCATCACAGAAAAGGAGTCTTCAAGCACCCCACTAGAATTCACTTTATACAATCCATAGTATGCTGGATAGGGCCAGCAATCATTGTGGTCGGCTGTCTTTACATTGCTCCCCCTGGATACACGTTTCTATTCGCTGATCTTCTGGCTGTTGGCCCTGCCAGCATTTCAAATGGCTTATTTTGCGGTCACGCTACCC
>NC_090883.1:42612876-42617876 GCF_036669925.1 Montipora capricornis
GTTTTGTCATGGCGGAGCTCAGCTCAGGAATATGCATAATAAAACAATTATTGAATTCGGTTTTCGCATGTTAGCGATAATTATCAAGGCCTCAGTTTGTGTTATCCACCTCAGCCTTCGGCTTCGGCAGATAACACAAACTTTGGCCTTGATAATTATCGCTAACATGCTCAACCTCATCCAATATTGTTAAGTATCTACATCACACACCGGCAAAGAACAGGTTTATAAGAAAACGCTGGACATATTTTTAACCTTTCATGTTACTTTTTTTATATGTATTTCAAGACCTCGACGAATTGCGAGACACCAAGCTACAGCATAGTCTTACCACTGATCAATGTTGTGGCTCCTGGTTTCCTCTGCCTGATTTTCTTCTCCTTGTTGCTGATGAACAAAGAATGCCGTGAGATATGGAAAGCGTTCTTCAGAAAATTCAGTAGGATTTTTAAGTGCTGTAAGCCTGCTGCTCAAGGAAAACTTACAAGCGAAACAGATCGCTCTCGCTCCTTAACGCTGATTACAGTATTGATTGATCGCAGAGATTCGATCCCGTTTACGGACAACACTAACGATGCCCCACGGAAACTTCCAACGGAGAAACAATCCCACCCTACTCCAAGTCAGCATCAGTCAAGACTCCTAACGATTAGAGATGAGAGACTAGGATCTTCAAATGCGAGTTTGCCAGTTGCGAACCGAAGAAAAACTCTTTCGGCAGCCGAACGGGAGTTTCCAGTAAGCTCTCCCTCAAACGAATTGGAGGGACGTTCTAGGAGAAATTCGTTGCCCGTAGTGTTTGTTACAAGGGTAAAAGATTCTGAAGTTGTCAGCGAAAATGATAAAAATCGAAGGAAATCGATGGGTTGGTATCGTAACAGAGAAGACCTACAATTAACCAGACAACAAAATGAATTTTACAAAGGACCTGTTTCATTGGTTGATCGACATCAGCTAGAAAATGCAGTGGAATATGATAGCAATGCAGGTTCTCCTCAAGAAAGCAAAGTACAAGACACTTTTGGAGAAAATAAGGCTAAAAAAGCAACTGGATTGTCAGTGGATTCAAATGGTGAAATTAGTTCACTCTGTTGCAAGGACAACGATGTAAATAGCAAAACAGATACTTTCATAGCCACCTTAATCGAGAGAGCGTGTTCGTCTAGGATGTGATTTCAAAACGCGGCGAGAAACTTCTAACGCTTGGCATAAATTATGGTGCCGATGCGTTTGAACTATCTAGGGCCTGATTACATGACGAGTTTCAACCCGGGCTGAGATTTCTACGAGAAGCGCATTCATGCTTCTTTCGGTGTCCCTTGTGGTAGCAAAAGACTAACACCACTAGCTGTTCCTCAGCTCCGTCGTATGCTAGCAAAGCGAATCAACTAGAAGTCAATTTTGGCTGCAGGTTTAATAACGATTATGGTAAAGAAAGACAATTATGATGGTAGCAATTAAGAGACTTTACTTTGTCTTGCTCGTTAAAGACAAACCAACAAAAGTAATAAAATGCTAGCAATAAGCAATATTAAACACCTACCATTTCATCTTATTCATTATATTGCATGTTAACAGTCGCTGAAATGGAGTAGACCTCATTCCCCAGTCACTGTTTCTCCAAGAAAACAGAACTGAAACATTAACTAAGGCTACATTCACACGTTAACGGACGAATTTTCTACCGGTTGAAAATTCGTGCATTTAGGGGTTTCGCTAGTCCTGTTCCGGCACTCCCTCTTACCCCGCCCTGAAAATGGGCCTGGGACCCAGGCGGGAAAAGAGAGAGTCCTGTATTACTTGCAGGCGCATGCTCGGAATGAGCCAATCATATTGCATTAGATGCCAGGCTGGATATGTAAATAAAGGGAACCTTGAAACTCCGACAAAAAGTCGTATATGAAAATTACTGTGTGATTTGCAGTGTCAGGAAAGAAAACATCTAAATTATGCCTCGTCGTGACCAAACGAGGAGAAAAAACCCCGATCGCAGTGATGTTGGAAATTATTGCCGAATAAATGTAACGACTGAGAGAAGATCGCAATAAATCGTTGCAAAGGCTGAACTAGTAAATATAGCATAGGATTTCACTAAGCGACAAAACAGCTCGGAGTCAGAATTTCATATTATTTATTTGCAGTGCTTTACCTCTAACAATGAGTTTCAGGAGGAAAGTGCTTTTAAGTAGCAACAATAAAAACAAGGTGACACACGCTTTTAAGTAACATTTTTCATCCTTATTAATTAATATTCACGAGCAAATTTTGACCGGAATAAAAATCGTGACAACGTCCGAATAATAGTTGTTTGACTGTGCATAAATATGTATAAATTTAATAGGAATATTATTGCTTCATCGTTGCGTTATCAACACAAACTGGTACGTAAAGAAACAAATAGTCCAGGTTGTGATTCAATTTCGTTTAACTTTTTATCTAACTTTATCAGGAATAATGCTCAGTTTTTCTGTCATGCAATCATCTTTTAGTTTTTCCGATATAAAAATCATTGCAGTCTCAACAGGCAGCTCTACATGAAACCTTAGCCATTTGGCCACGGCCACGGCTGGTAAGGAAAGAAAGATTTAATAGTCTGAGTAAATTACTCTACTCTAATTACTCAAAAAAAAAACTCTGTTTGTCACCGGTGTTTGTGTATTATTCCTGATAAAACTGAGAGTATTTACAACACTTTTTACCTGACTGTTTTATATGGGGTATCCAAACAATTTGTCCCCGATTTTGAAAAAAAATGGTAGGCCTAAACTCCTGAAACAATCACAGTTTCAATAATTACTGTGCAACTCAAATAAATGTTCACTGGATCAGTGCAATTATCACATAACTAGATCGACAGAAGTAATGAACAATAAACAAGAGTTCCAGAAGGAGATTTATTAGTCTCCGTTGAGCGATTCACATCCACGACCTACAGTATATTTGTAAGTTTCAAGGAGTTAAATCAAAATTTGATATTTTTCTGCGCCAACATCATGCAGCTGTTCAGTTCGGTTTCAGGCACGAAATTCCATATGTCATCCATGTGATTTTTCACGATTGGGATTCACGATAAGAAGGACTGATTTACAATTAACATCGGACTCGGATCGAAGAAAATGGCAAACATATTAAAGGAACAACCATGTAGCAAACATACTTCCCAAATCTTGTTGCAGGTTTAACAACACCATCATTACCAGTAACGACTGCATGAATATCTTGCAGTTGTCCCCCCTTAGGCACAAAGGTAAAGTGGTATTTCTTAAACGCGAAATCAATTGCCTCCAGAAACTTGGCGTTATGATTTCCTTTCACATTATCTCCATGTATCCAGTGTAAAAGCACTCGGAATAAACTATGCCCAAATAAGGGATGAAGGGGTAGTTTCTAAAGAAACTTTTTGTAGGATATGTTGAACACCAATTTTTTAGTCAGTACAACGGCCCCAAACCTGAACTCTACGGCCGTTACATCGACGACTGCATCGGCGCTATTTCATCCAGCAGAGAAGAACTCGATCAATTTATAACCTCCGTCAACTCTTTTCATCCGGCTCTTAAATATACCTGGGAAATTTCGGAAACTTCATTGGCTTTTCTAGATATCAACGTTTCTATTAGAGGCAACGTGCTATGTACTAGTGTGCACTACAAACCTACTGATTCACACAGTTATTTGTTGTATTCATCGTCACATCCATCACATGTCAAGAACTCCATCCCTTATTCTCAATTTCTTAGACTTCGACGTCTATGTAGTGATGACTCCGATTTTTCCAGCAAATCAGAGGAGATGTGCCAGTTCTTCGAAAAACGTGGCTATCCTGCCTCTGTGGTCAAAGCGGGCCATCATCGCGCCCAACAATTTGATCGACAGTCATCACTACAAACGTCACAAAAAGATAAGAATGACAGAATTACATTCACCCTCACTTTCCATCCTCATAATCACGCAGTCAAAAGCATCATTCTTAGTAATTTTAAATTACTCCAAAATGATCCCGAGACTGGTAGAATCTTTTCGCAACCTCCACTTATTTCATTCAAACGCGACAAAAACGTAGGAAACCTTTTAGTTAGAAGCGCGCTCAAAACTAACGAGCAACCCGGCACTTTCAAATGCGCGCGCTCACGATGCAAAACTTGTCTTTTCATTGTTAACACTAGCAAGGTATCGGGACCTAAGCGATCTGTTAAGATCACCGATCGTTTCACATGTACCTCCGCAAATGTCATTTATTGCATAACCTGCACGTTATGCAATAAATTATACATTGGTGAGACAGGTAGACGACTAGGTGACCGATTCCGCGAACACCTTCGCGATATTGAGAAGAATGACAAGGATGCATCCAAGCCAGTCGCTCGCCATTTTAATCTGCCTAACCACTCCAAAAAACACATGGCTGTCTGCGGCCTTTCCCTACATCTAGGTACGACGGAAAGCCGCAAGAATCTGGAACAAAAATTCATCTTTCAAATCGGCACCCTTAATCCTCACGGTATTAACGAACGCTTTTCATTTAACTAATATATTCCTATTTTTCACGTTGCCATGTTACCACCAATAGCGTAGCTCCTACTCTACTATAAAAACTACACGTAACCCATAATCCCTCGATTCGCTCTGACGAAGGGCTAACGCTCGAAACGTCAGCTTTTAGAATCTCTGTACGGTGGCCAATTTACATTATCAACTCCGTTGATAAAACCAAATTTTTGTATGCCCAAATAAGGAATCTTTTTCCAAATTTGGTTTTCCCCCAGTTTTGGTAGGGGGGGGGGGGGGGGGAAATGGCGTCATTCCGAGCATGCGCCTGCAAGTAATTCAGGACTCTCTCAGGACCGCCTGGGGGTAAGAGGGAGTCCCGGAACAGGACTAGGGTTTCGCTCACACGCTCACACGGAACCAAGCTAAACGTACGAAAATTTAGACGCATCGCAGTTCAAAAATTTGAACTCAAAAGTCGGGAACGAATTTTTAGCCGGTACGGTAGAAAA
>NC_090883.1:42622876-42665376 GCF_036669925.1 Montipora capricornis
TATGGACTATAGCTTAACAAATGCCAGAAATGGAAAAAGCATGTCGAGAATATCAAAATGGCCAAATTTGAGGCCCCCATCATTAAAAGGTGAGATCTTATGACAGTCTGAAGTTTTAAAAAAATAAGAAAATTTGTATGGAAAATGTTGCTGGAGAGCAAGGCCGCAACATTTCCCATACAAAACTTCTAAATTTTCCGAAAATTCAAAGTGTCGTCTAAACTTGGTCTTTCATTCCAGGGGACTCTAACTTGACCATTTTGGAATTTTCGATGTGCTCTTTCCATTTCTGGCATTTTTTAAGTTATAGCCCATAATATAAAAATTCTCTAGGAAAAATTTGGTCACGTGACCCCAGCTGCAAAAGGCCTATTGTACACAAACCGTTTGATGGTCGCTTAAATCCGTTTGTGTTGGCCTATAGCTCCACTCACAGGTGCACTCGAATGAGCGGGTGACGCATGCATAAATGCTGATCTCGTAACCCACTCATTTTTCCTGACATTGCAACTTTACTCGTTTATATCTCTGCTTCCGGACGGTGAATTTTTTTCATTTTTTGCACGTTAGCTTAGATTAATTTAAAGCCTTTGTCTTTCAAATTTAAAGACATTCTGTAGGTGAAAAAAGAAATTAGAGACATTTCAAAAAAACTGATTTTTCTGAAAAACTGACTTACAGATTTTGTAGTATCTAATAATGCTGAAAGGGAAGATTTTTCAAAAGTTTTAAGGCTCAATAAAAAAAACTTATATCGTTGCCATAGTAACGTCATTTTGGAGGAAAATGTGATGTGAGAAACCTGGCTAAATCTCGTTTTGATATGATTACCCTAACTGTACTAGCATCTAAAAACAGAAGATGTTTATTCGTTTCAAAAAAGGAGAAACGATTTCGAGCCTCTTTAATAGAGTTGAGTAGACTGCACAGATAAAAACATGGCATGCTCAAGCAACAGTAATAATTAAGTTTTCTTCCTAGCCTTTGAATAAGATTAGAGATCTTGAATCCAAAGGTAATATTCTTTTTAATACAAAAAGCGATTCACAAGGAGAAAACTACGATTTCTTCAAGACTTCAGAACTCACAACAATTATTATTGCAACAGGAAGTACATTGATTACTTTTATTAAAAATTAATAACAGAAGTCTTTACAACAATAATGCAACAGTTACTAGACAGAGTTGGAGTTAAGTTAATGACAGCATCCTTAACCAGTCAAAAACTATGTTCCCTCCATTAATAATATTATTGTTCAAGTCGCCCTAGGTCACTACTCTCTTGTGGGTACTACACCCTTTCATTACTGAAAGATTAACAACTACCGTAAAAGTCCATCTATAAGCCGCACCTTTTTTTCTCAAAGTTCAAATCAAAAATAGGGGGTGTGGCTTATCAAAGGAAACAGCTGGGGTTGGACTTATCTAAGGCCTAATTAATATTCATAAAAATTTCTCAAGATGTCATGAGTGGTGGCTGCTTAAATCTCAATTCCTCCACAAAGCTGTTTGCTATGACCCCTGCGGCCAATCACCGAGACGCATATCTTTCAGCCAAGTGCGAGAAAATACCAAGATATCCGCGAGCACTCGCTTAAATGGCAGACAGTTTCAATGCCCAGACTCTTCTCCACATTTCAAAGCTTGGCTACAAAGCCCTTATGCAGATCGTTTTAATTGCCTTCGAATTTCAGCTTAATTAATGGAGCGGTTCGAAGTAATAATCTTAAAAAAAATTTGCAACAAAATAGCAAGTTTTTTTTTTTCAGTAACCTCACACGATAAAGGGAACTTTCCCTATCGTAAGACTTAATTGTTATTAAAGCTCGTAACATCTACTGTGTACATATTGGTGTTTTGAGACTGTACTCGTTTGTTCTTATTTGATTACTAAGAGAACTTCATTGGAACTTCATCTCTTTTTTTTTTCCAAAATTGGAGCCCCCAAATTGGGGGTGCAGCTTGTACATCGACTTTTACGGTACTTAACCAACTACACCATTTCGATGTCATAAGCACCCTCAACCACTTCCCTTCCCTATCAAGACTGCACAGGATTTAATTATATTAAAACACGCACTTAGCAGCAGCAATTTTAGATGTGATGCAAACAAGAATTGGGAAGCACTTCTGAAGCAACCACATGGGTCAGGATTTAACTTATAAAACGACTCTCGTGATTGCTTCAAAAAAAGGCACAAAACTATACAAGAGAAGTAATGCCTGGAGCCTAACCCTTAACACAAACTAGGGCTGCAGTCAACATGGCCCCACTGAAATCAAAGTTTGTAACGCCTTTTTCAAGGTCTATAAACATCCAGTACTATCATTGGACTATGCATGCCAAGGAAGCAGTCTTGTTTGCTCAGAAAGGCAGGTCTTACTTCTTGATTTGTCGGGCTGGGTGTTCAGCTTTGATGGTTTCTTTACGTGATCTAACCTAAGAGTTCAAAGCACTAGGGAGTATTGTCAACTTGCAAAATGCCAGGCTGGGCTTGTTGCCTGTTTTTGACTTTAAATGGAGCAAAAGGGAAATTTGAAGAACTTTACCTGTTTAATTCTTACCGTATCTTATCATTCTGATGTATTATTTTGCAACAAAAAAGAAAAAAAGCACAGAGCACACTAGCTTCTCAGTTCCAACAAAGCAGTAACAACTCTTATTACAAATTTTATTGTTTTCCTTTTTTTACTGTTTTTGTAGTTAAAAAATCTGCAAGCATTCTTCTGAGTTGGCAAAATGAATGCCCCACAAAATGGTATTGTCATTATTCCTCAGTTTTGTCACATCAAATTAAGACATTGACCTTTTTTATACTCAAGACACATAATTCGTCTCAGATGAACTTGGGCAAACTTTTTTTCTGCGTTTGTTAAATTCATCTAGAGTATAAAGACGGGCACAAGATGCATAATGCATCTGAATAAACTATCACTCTAGTACATCTTCGAAGCTGCACTAAACTGGATAGTTCATCCAGGCACATAATGCATCTTGAGCCTATCTCTAAACTGGACGAATTTAACATAGACAGAAAAAATGTTTGCCTAAGTTCGTCCCAGACGGATTACGCATCTTACATAGTTCGTCAAGGCTTTACACTAGATGGATAACATGAGAGACGCATAATTCATATGGACGGATTATGCGTCTTTTGTACAAAAATGGCCACTATCCTGGCAAAATTGCGTAATTATTTTCAATGATAGGTTTTAGTATTTCAATGCTCACAGGCGTTTATTAGAATCTTGCATCAAACAACTGGCAAAATAACCCATGCGTGTTGTGTGTCAAGCTATCTTGTACAATGTACATGATACAGAGTATGTAAAACAGGATGCCACATATGTCAGGTTTAGGATATCGTAAGGTCAAAACATTAAGGCTTAAGAAACAAGGAATCATCAACCAATGCAACCCTATGGTCACAACTTAAACAATAACAATGTATCAAACCAGTTTGGACAGAAAGCAGGGCTGAGATCAAAATTATCAGCTGAAATTGCACAACAGCCTGCAGGTTCTGCTCTTACATCCTCAGTGGGGTAAGTGCAAAAGCAAGACATTTCAGTTTCAAGTTTGCTCAGTGTGTTAAGGTACATATTGAAGTAACAATCCTTTCTGAGCTCAAATGGGAAAAATGAAATTGCTGACCATTTACAAAACATCCTTTGTGCCTAGCTTACAGATAGAGGAAATAGTTTGCTTTTATTCATGTATAACAACAATAATAATATTACTATTATTCTAATGCACAATATAGTGATCGCATCCTAAACTAGTAATATACAACAATACTGGAAAGTCATTCAAAATTTCTGCTGTCTTGTGCTACAAATTTTATGGACAAATTAATAGCACAAAACACCCACCAAAAAAAAAAACAGTCTAAGAAAATAGAGCAGGGACACAATTTACTATGAAAGATCCAATGGGGTACTTCTAGAAACATTGTAAGAGTTCTTACTTTCCCTGTATTATGGTATCATGCTTGTCTGTTTGTCATCATTACTTCTGATTCTTTAATGAAGTTGAAAGCCAGTCAAGTCCTTCATATAACCCATCACCACTTGTTGCACAAGTGGCTTGTATGTACCATTGTCGATTTCTCAAGCTGTGCAACCCTAGCTTATCCGTAATTTCTGCAGCATTCATTGCATTCGGTAAATCCTGCAAAGTAACAAACAGTGTTAAAAAAATTTTAAGCACGAGGAAATGCTAGCTCACTAGTTGTTACTGGCTCCACATGTTTCCCTTTTCCTGCCCAATGAGAACTGGTACAAAGCATAGCTTTAGCATAAATCATGTCAGTGGCCATGGCCACCACCATTATTATTATTATTATTATTATTATTACTATTATTATTACTATTACTATTACTATTATTATTATTATTATTATTATTATTATTATTATTATTATTATTGCATGTTGCCCAAGCAACAGAATATACTGACAAATCAAAGCAACTTATGTAAGCAATTTAAGTCAGTGCCTTCCATCCTAGGACACAATAAAATTTTGATGATGCACTTTATGATTATATTTGCATAAAAATGCACTATTTTTGCGTTAATGCTATCCCTGTTTAAAATAGACCTTTTCACGCTTTCTGATGCCATCTTGGTTGGGGGGCAAATGTGGCTTAAATTACAGTGAATGTATGAGATTTTGGCCCAATTCAAACCTTTATAACTCTGCTGCAAAAAGGCAGATTTCAAATATTTTAAAATAGTTTTAGTTGTTGTATTAATATCATTCACTCAACAGAAATTTAGGTCATTGCACAAGGTACAACATCTGAAAATTGGATATTAGAAATCGCCTCATGTCACTTCAAATTTCGCGGGAATTTGCATAATTTTGCCTACAAGGGTTTATATGATATTTACAAATTTTGTTTACAGTCGTTATACAGTACCGCCTGGAAGTATTGACCCCTAGGGACAAGGCAATACCTCGTCTTTGCCGCAGGTAGTGGACGCACGGCACCGAGGTATGCAAATTTTTTTCCCTCGGTAAAACCGAGGTGCACTTTGCCGTGGGAAATTTGCTGCGGGAGAAAAGACAAGGCTTGCCGCGGGAAAGAACAATGATCTATTGCTCTTGTAAAGTAAGCGGAAGACTGTCAAATTTTATATCTCATGGTGTGAAGAATCGATTCGTAATGCAAGAAATTGTAATCAAAATGAGAAAGTGTGCCATTTACGTAAGGACTCAAATTTTATAATCTTTACATAATGTAAAACTGAAGACTTCTTTAAAGATACAGTGTAAGCGAAAGCTTGATTATCCAGCCAACGCAACACTCGTTGTTCTCCAGGTTATAATACTGTATGTGTGCGTGAGAAATTATTTGTTTGGTTTTGAAAAAGGTTCAATTGTATCTCTTTTCGTCTAAGCCTGACTTTATTTTATTTGGAGACCTGAAATTCAAACTTGTGCGATTGTCTTCGTTTTATCATCGCCATTTTGGTTAAAAGCAGGTATTCCTTCCACATACATTGTATTATTGTTAAACTTGTCAAATTTCAATTTTAATCGCAACATTCTTCTGAGGCATCGGAGTCTTTGTCGGTACTATTTAGAGACCAAACGTACCGATGAATAATTTAAGAATGGTTTCTTTTTTCATTGCTTTTCATCAGCAATAAATTGTTATATCATAGCAATTGCAGCAAAATACATTTTCACGTTGTTTTATCAGTCGTGCAATAGTCTAATTGAATTCCATAAATATTTTTTAATTGCAGCATGTTGATTACGTATGGAAAACAAAGTTAAGAATAGACTGTAGTTAGTGGAGAAAAGAAGTCTCTTACTTATCTGAACGCTCATCGTTTGCATACGAATTTTAACAAATGCAAAACCAGCAAGCGAAACAAACTTTAGAATGTTCGGACCATCTTTGCTCCAGTGCTCACGTTGCACTTTCACATGCAACTCTTTTCGCAGCGGGCGTCCACTCGTGATAAATTTGCATAACCACGCCGATATGCACCAATGATTACCCAGAGCACGAAAACAATCTTTTCAGTTTAGATCAAATAATTTTCGACTATTTCAGGGGTTTGATATCCTGGGTTCTTTCCTTGGAGTGTTTTTCTTTTTTGTGATTTGTTACACTAAACAACCTTAGAAAGTAATACTGCAGTAGGAAACCACAAGAAGTCGTAACTTGGTCACGCAAGGTTTTCGAGCCGTTCACCCTGAACATGTAAGCTTTCAGTTTGTAAATATTGTCAAAACCCTCTCCTGTTTGCAGGATATCGAAATAATAAATGAATAAATGTATGTTCAGTGCGCTGAGCTGCAAAAAACAAGCGGACATATTCTCCCATAAACTTAAATGTATAAAATGACGGCGAAGTCCACCCAAGTGGGACAAGCGTCGAACCTTCGAATGAATAGTCCACCATAAGTCTTCAAAATAATCACTGCAATCAAAATACAAATGCATGTCGCAAAGAAGGTTTCAATGTGGTTGGAATCTAGCTACAGTACGGATATTCTTTTCGCATGTAAAAGGAAAAGGAAACCAAGGTGCATGATTAGCGGCTCTAACCCTCTTTGCTGTTCGCAATTTTCAGCCGAAACTTGGTCAGTTTCTGTTGTTCGGTGGGATTTCAACATTACAATCTACAATAGCTAACCGAAACACAAAGTTAACGGAAACCCAACTCTACCGCGGAATTTTAATTACCGAGGGTTTACCTCAGTTGACTTTCCCGCGGCAACTTTGGAGCCTAGCCGTAAATTTCCCTCGGCAGAAAAGCGGCCTACCGCGGGAATACCGAGGGAAAGTCGCGACAGGGTGACGCGGCAATGACGCGGTAAAGGGGTCAATACTTCCAGGCGGTACTGAAGCTTGATTCTGATCGTCATACTTCACGAAAATAATCTCAATAGAAGTGCTTTGGGAGGTATTCTCGCTATCCACAATTGTCAGAGCTTCAAGGATTTATAATGATTCAAAATCGGCAAAATTCCCATACATTCAAGAATGAAGTTAAGACTGCTCTCCCTGTCTACAAAGCACTAAATGGTATGTCTCCCAGCTACATAAAAGAACTTATTGTCCCATATACTCCGGTACGTAGACTGAGATCATGCCATAAAGGCTTTCTTAAGATCCCAAAATCATGAACATACAGTTTTGGTGATCGAATGTTCAGTGTTGCAGCCCCAGATTATGGAACAGTCTTCCTTAACAACAGTTCCATTGATGACTTGTCTTCCTTAACAAAACTTCCATTGATGACTTTAAAAGAAGTTTAAAACATTATCTTTTAAAATTAGCTTTTTGATTTCCATATTCGTAAATTTTTAGATTTTATAAAATTAATGTTTAATTTTTTATCTTTTTGTTTTAACCTGAGTTTGTAAAAAGCATTGAGACTTGCATGACATGCATTTTTAAGAAATAAAGTATTATTAATAAAGTATTATTACATTAACTGTAATTTAAGCCGTGTTTGCCCCCAACCAATATGGCATCAGAAACCATGAAAAGGTCTTTTTGCCACAATTTTTACCCATCTATGGCTGTCAAGGCCGCTTTTTGACCTCTGTTTTTTGGCTTGGTCTCGCTTTCATTACACTAAGTTTTTTCTTGAAGTCGAGTACTGCCTCCAATCGAATCTGAGGATTTCTTTCAATCATGCTTCAAAAACATCAGTCAAACAGTGCTGAGCATCAGTTTTGCTTTCTATAGCCAAATTCAATTTGGACCTGACAAATGACATGAAATCAGTCCATTTCCTAGCTGCTTCAATAGTATGTGTGAACCGGTGGCACCTATGTGGCTGTGAAAAATGCCGTACATACATACATGCACTTTTGCAAGCATGGCTATGATATTGAATGGTCTAGTCCTACAAACCACTCATGGAAGTACAAGCAGGATCAAGGCCACAAGGTATACTGTTGGTACACCTTACTTGCTTGTTCGCAAAACCTAGAAGGATAGCATCTCTGAGTTCATCATTCGCTTCACCAATTTGTTCTCTATCATTACCATCCACAACTAAGATTATCCCTGAAATTTGAATCACACAAAGATTCCATGCTGTATTTATCACTAAGGAAAGGAACTTTCACGGTCTGCTTTGCCTTTGTCTCAGTTTGCTCTTATCACTTGGCCCCAGTTGTTCAAAGGATGGATAGCGCTATCTACCGGATAAATCACTATCCAGCGGATGAACTCCAGCAAAACCAATTGAGTTATTCACTCGATAGTGATTTATCTGGTGGATTGCGCTATCCATCGTTTGAACAACTGGGGCCTGTACTTTATGTCGGTTTGATTTAATTTTCTAAGCCAGCCACCATGCTGCGTTTGATAACTCTTGTAGAAGAGAAATCGATGGGCTGATTTGCAATTATTCGTACCTGCTTATTGGCAAAAACGAGGAGGATGGCCTCCCTAAGTTCGTCCTCGTTCAACATTCGGTTAAGTTCATCCCTTGCCTCGGCAACTCGTTCCCGATCATTGCTATCCACGACGAAGATTAGACCTGCAAAACACAGACAGCAAAATGCAACTGATGAAAACGACCTGCAACAAGCTAAATTTTTCGAAACAAAAAGCGGAAAGATCTTTTAATCAATATTCGATATAGGCAACAGTAAAATGTCACGAATTCACAAATGACAATGAAGCTGACCTTGAGTGTTTTGGAAATAGTGCCTCCAAAGTGGTCTGATTTTATCCTGACCTCCGACATCCCAGACAGTAAAACTGATGTTCTTATACTCCACTGTTTCTACGTTAAACCCTGTAAAAAAAATCGTTATTCCCATTTTCAGTGACCGGAAAAGGCGAAGGTGAAATGGAATCTAACTGGCGAACTAATCCAAACCAAATTAAAATGGCGGCGATGTATTGAACTTACCAATTGTTGGAATAGTTGTTACGATTTCTCCGAGTTTTAGTTTATACAGAATAGTGGTTTTTCCAGCGGCATCGAGTCCTACCATGAGTATTCTCATCTCCTTCTTTCCGAAGAGGCCGGAAAACAGTTTGGCAAAGGCACTTCCCATGTTCCAAATTCACTAGATAGGGAAGCTAAAAAAACACTCAATTCTTAGCGATAAGAACCATTAACAACGGACAATATGGCTAGAGAACAACATTGAATAACGACAGTATTCACCCTAAAATAGATACGCGTTGAAACGAGTTTCAGTAAGGTTTCTTGACAGCAAGGAAATTCACCGGGAAGAAGGTGCTCGTTTCTATTGGGCGCGTCACATGTGCCACGTCAATTTCTAAGACGGGGGTATCAATTCATTGCTCTCTTTGTACCAGGCCCTTACAATATAGACAACCACAGGGTCCCCAAGGCTCTACACATCACAGGTACGGCAATGGAAGGAAAGCCAACAAGAAAAAATGATTTGTGTGGGAACCCCGATAAAAAACTTGAGAAGACAATTTTACGAACAAATTCTCAATTAAAAAGCCTAACCTTATTGCCACTGTGGGTCGCTTCCTCCCTGTATGGTTTTATTTTCCAGATTCGACGCGAATTAAGCCATTATCAGTTCCTCGGTTGTCAACGGTTATAGTAAAATACCAAGGCTGGATACTCAATTCTCAGGAGCCCACCAAATGGAGTCAAATATTCCTGGTTAAAATGTTCCCACGGTTAAAATTCCACCCTAGAATTCAAGGGCAAAGGTTTTTCTTTCATTTTGATCCGCTTGCCGCGCAATCGAAGCCCTGCCCTGCCAGTAATGTCAGGCGGCTGTTAGTGTCCCAAACGAATCGATAAAACGATGAAAAAGAGCCTCTTTTACAGTGAATACCACACGGTGACCGTTAAGTCTCCTCGGAAACACATTTCCAGGAGGCCATCTCAAATTTTAAAACGCGACTCGAAGCCCGCGGCTGGCACATTGTCCGAAGTAAAATTTACCGGAGGGCAATCGGCATCTGTCACAACATATCATCCAGCAGACAAAAACCTTCAACAACTCTTGATGCAAAAATGGATTTTAATACACAATCAGCCAATTCTGAAAAGCATTTACAAAACGCCTCCTATCATATCATACAGAAGAGAAAAATCACTTAAAGGCATACTCTTTGGAGCAAAACTTTGAAGGAGCATATTACAGCGTCGCAACCACAAAGACATGTAGGGAAGTCAGAGCAGGTCTGTCATGATCTTTTCTCTAAAAACCATATGTACAATTAGAAATTATAAACCAAGTATATATTTAAGTGATTTCTGCTTGCAGACGACGCTGCTTCAGACAAGCTGTCCCACGCCTGCAAGGAGTTTGGGCTGACGATCACGAGCCTCAGGAAGACCAACATCCTGGCGCAAGGTGCTGAGTCCCTCCCCAAGTCATCACCATCGACAACACGGAGCTGGAGGTTGTGGACACCTTCACCTACTTGGGCTCCACCGTGTCAAGCTCGACTTCGCTCGATGCTGAGATCAGCTACAGGATCGCCAAAGCAGCTGCTGTTATGGCCAAACTCAACAAGCGAGTGTGGGGCAATGACCTGTTGAGAGAAAGGACCAAGATGTGCGTCTAACAAGCTTGTGTCCTGTCGACTCTCCTTTATGGCAGCGAGTCGTGGACGATCTATGCCAGACAAGAGCGGCGACTCAACGGATTCCACCTCCGCTGCCTTCGGCGCCTTCTGCACTTCAGGTGGCAAGACAGAGCTACCAACACAGAGGGCCTGGAGCGCGCTGGCTCACTGAGCATGCCATCACTGCTCATTCAGCGATCCTTCGACGGCTCGGCCATGCACATCTCATGGAGCCTGACCGCCTGCCAAGAGAAATCCTTTATGGAGAACTGTGGGAGGGCGTCCGTCACGTGGGTCGACCGCTGCTGCGCTACAAGGACAAACGAGACTTGCGATCTGCACTTATCGACACCAGTGCATGGGAGGACATCGCCAAACACCGAGATACATGGTGGCAAAGTGTCAAAGCGGGGGTTTCAAAGGCGGAAGCGAACGCTAGAGTCCAGGTTACATGCAAGAGAGCGGCGACCGGTGAAGAACGCGCAGCCTCTGCGCGCGCGTTTCCACAAGGCACGTCTGCGCCACCTGCAACAGAGACTGCCACTCCAGGATCGGGCTACACAGTCATACAAGATCCTGACCAAATCCCCAGCGCTAACCATCGCCCCTTCGAGACGAGAATGCCACTACTAGATAAAACTGCGTAAACTACTTTAACTATCCTACACAATATCATAAAATATAAGCTGCTTTCCATGAATGCCGTGTTTAAAATAATGGATTAGATAGCCTCTTTAATCAGTCGTTTGAATTGATTGAGGGACTCTGCTTTCCTTAGTTTTGAAGGCAAACTGTTCCACTAAACGGAGCCCCTATAGCTAAAGCTGTTTTTGAAGTAGTTTGTGCGCGGCTGCGGAACATTTACCTTATTCACAAGGCTATTTACTTTACCTTATTCACAGGGTCTCTCAAACAATAACCAGAATTTCAATGGTGCTAGTCCCTGCAGGGACCATTGTTGCTCTTTCAATGCGGGGGTAGGGTACGGCTACATGAAGGCTAGAGTTTCTCGACTAGTTTTGAAGTTTTTACCAAAGAAAACTTGAAGATTTCGATGAGCATCGCGGCTCTATGGATTACTTGAATTTTGAAGGCATAGTGCGGTAAACAGCCGTCCCATCCCACGTGATTTTGGTAGGTTTTTTCCGTTAAGTTTTCGTCCCGACTAAGTGAGGTTTAATTAGTAAGTTGTTTATTTACATGGCATCATTTCTTTGAGCGATCGAAAACTTCTCCGCTTTTTGAATGTTCGTAATCTTCGTTTTCCATCAGTGAACTTGGAACGGTAACCTTTTACATGTCAAATTAATTCCTCTTTTTTAAAGCTTTTGTTGTTTCGCTCAACTTGAATTTCCCGGGAGAGACAAATTACGGAAACGGACCGTTTCCATGGTAATGGTCCGTATTGTAAAACCCCGCCTGATACCAGCTGATCACAGTGAGAATTTCTTGCCATGTAATAATTAGGGATATTATTTGCCCAAGGTGGGTGCATCTTATCTGATTTGACCCATTTCTCAGGCCCTAGGATTGGTATTTTGACCAAAAATTGTGATATTGAAGAGTAAAATGACCCACCCAACCCTGCCCCCCCCCCCTCCCTTACCAGGCCTAACATTGATACATGTAAGTGCATAACTGGCACCACAAGCTTGCAAGCTTTTCATGGTTTTTCTGTGAAACAAGTTCAGTTAAACAACAAAATTCAATTTTTTATTTTATTTAATGTCATGTCTCCGTTTTGGTTTATCATCGCTTTTGCTTCTCCATTTATCGCTTGATGACATAAGACTATCTTCATCAGATGAATTGTGTGTAGCTATCTGATTTAGAGTCACGTTCTTCTCTGTTTATGTCCTGTTTGTGGCTACTACGATCATTTTCATTGTCCCTTTGACACTTTCACCGTAACGTCTCTTTCTCCTTTGTTTGTCTCCAGATGTGTCCCTCATCAACGTGTTTTCTCTTATCCTTCTTTTCTTTTTTGCCCTTTTTTATCTTTGCCTTCTTGCTGTAGGAATCTCTGGCCGATTGTGCCTGAACTTGGGAAACGCTGATTTCAGTTTTTTCCACTGCTTCTGCTGCAACCATCTGGAGCTTGACCAACCTATTGATAAAAAAACAAAATAAAAGAAGATGTACGCTGTAAACGGCCGCCACGTTGGGTGTTTTGATGATGATGATGATGATGATGATGATTATTATTAGTTGGGGTAGGCACGATTTCATTGAGAAAAGCAAACTCATGGGTTTCTATGAGTATAGTGCTCCCAAGAGCTCCACTATGATACAGGGTACAAAAAACAAGATGCAAGTTCTGTAAGATTTAGGATCTCGTAAGATCAAAAAATTAAGTCACATCGTTTTGAGAGCAATTTGGCATAAATAAGAACAAGTTCATTTTATTCAAACTAACGAAATTGCAAGTTAAATTTTCAGTATGAAAAATTTACAAGTACATGCACAGGTAACCCAGGCTCACTGTGTGCGTCACGTAGGTATTAAAATATAGAGAACATATGAGGCGAAGTTTAGGTCTGAAAATTTGCTAGAAAATGGTAATAAAAATCGATAAAACTTATCATGTGGTGAACTGTTGTTGTCTTTAATACGTACACGAAGTTTCGGGGAAAATGGTGCCCGTTCACCTTCCTTCATAATATAGTGACAAGGTAGGAGACGGAAGCCAGCTTATGGACTCCGATCGACCCAAAACAAGCACGATTTTTTTCGCGAAAATCGAATCCAGTCGCTAAATAAACACGCCAGGCTCGTGGAACATGAATTTTTCTAAACCATGAATCCACTGAAGCATCTCCAGGTAGCAACGCGGAGCCACCAGACTCCGTAAAACTTGTAAGTTAACCTGCTAAAATGGCGGCCAGAAAGCGTAGTACTCACGAAGTGCCCAATTCAAAATGGCACTGAACTCTGGACGCCTGGAGACGAGTATAATAAGTCTCCCTCGAGGGAGGGGAGTCCCAAATTGCTCAGTGAGTTTTGTTTTTAGCAATTTGGGACTCCCCTCCCTCCAGAACTTATTATACTCGTCACCAGGCGTCCAGAGTTCAGTGCCATTTTGAATTGGGCACTTCGTGAGTACTACGCTTTCTGGCCGCCATTTTAGCAGGTTAACTTACAAGTTTTACGGAGTCTGGTGGCTCCGCGTTGCTACCTGGAGATGCTTCAGTGGATTCATGGTTTAGAGAATTTCCTATTCCACGAACCTGGCGTGTTTATTTAGCGACTGGATTTGATTTTCGCGGAAAAAATCGTGCTTGTTTTGGGTCGATCGGAGTCCCGACGCTGGCTTCCGTCTCCTACCTTGTCACTATATTATGAAGGAAGGTGAACGGGCACCATTTTCCCCGAAACTTCGTGTACGTATTAAAGACAACAACAGTTCACCACATGATAAGTTTTATCGATTTTTATTACCATTTTCTAGCAAATTTTCAGACCTAAACTTCGCCTCATATGTTCTCTATATTTTAATACCTACGTGACGCACACAGTGAGCCTGGGTTACCTGTGGTACATGTACATGTTCTTATTAAGATTTCTAACTTTTCCTGTATGATGGTGTCTTGTGTGTCTTTGTTTGTCATCACTGCTTCTGATTCTTTAATTCATTTGACAGCCAGTCAAGTCCTTCATATAAGCCATCACCACTTGTTGCACAAGTGGCTTGTATGTACCATTGTCGATTTCTCAGGTTGTGCAACCCTAGCTTATCCGTAATTTCGGCAGCATTCATCGCATTTGGTAAATCCTGAAAGGTAACAAATAGTGTTGTTAAAATTCTAAGCACAAGGAAATGGTAACTCATTTAGTTGTGACTGGGTCCACATGCTTACTTTTTCTCCCATTCAATGGTAACTGCTATAAAGCTTTAACCCATTCACATCTCCACGCTCTAGGACGCCCCCCCATTGACGAGTAAAATCATCCGGCGTTAGATTAAGGGCCTGTTCACATGAGGTGGGGGACCCCAGGTAGGTGAGGTAGCCTGCCTACCCATAGTAAAAGAAGTGAGCCTTCGCATGCAATATTTATAGCCCCAGTGTGAGGTTTCCTACGGTGGCCCACATTAGGCTCGATTACCAGCCGCTGTTTCGGGAAATGAGCCAGCTCACTCCCGAAACCTCGGCTGGACGCGTGAGGTGAGCCATTGTTAATCTCCGCCAATCAGAAACTCGCCTGCACAAATCCGTCAGGCATAAATTATATGTTTTGGCTGCGAAGGTATTCTATTACCCGGCCTGTTCGAGGTTTACAGTGCTTTAAGGTAGGAAACATCCAAGATTGCGACAACGAAAAGTGTTCGAGAAGCTGGAGAATGGGAATTGTGTCGTTTTCTACCGCCTGAGTTCGCAAACTTCACTGATTTTCCAGTTGGCGCCAAGGTCAAAATACGGCTTTCAAATCCATTGCTATTGCAATTTTCTCCTCATACTTCGCTAATGTAAGAGCAAGTAAAATTCCTCAAGATCAATTGAAAGTACTGTTGCGTTTATTGCTGGCAAAACGAGGGGGCCGATGAAGGCGACTGAGAGCTAAAGCAGCCGAAGATTTCGTTGATGATTCGCCGGTTGAATTCAAACTGACAGCGATCATTCAACCACAAACTCAAGCTCGTATCATCTGGAAACTTTGCACAGACGTTTTAAGCATTATTATGTAATTTCTGTTTTCTTAAAATCAGTGTTTTGGGGATGTCTAATGCTATTTCCCCGCAACTATTAACTTCGCATAAATTATATTTTTAATTTACGTCACAGACACAATCTATCGGTCACGCGTCCAGCCGTCTCTTCTCGGGGAGGATACCCGAACTCGAGTGAGCGGCGGTAATCGAGCCTAGGCCCACATCTGCCACGGCAAAACTTACTTTCTCACGGCAAAACTTACTTTTCCACGGCGAAACTTTCTTTCTCACGGCAAAACTTACTTTTCCACGGCAAAACTTACTTTCTCACGGCAAAACTTACTTTTCTACGGCAAAACTTTCTTTTACACGGCAAAACTTACTTTTCTACGGTTCCGGAATCCGGAATGGGGAATCTGGAATAAGAACTTGAACCAAAGTCACTTAAAATGATCCTGCGTTGTACAAATGTTTACTTTCATCTCGTTGAGTAATTTGTCACATGCTCACTAATTTTGGGAGGGGATTCATGTCGTAACATCGGAAGAGAATCCAACTGTCTGGGCTTTTCCTTTTCTTGATGGTGGGGTGATAATGTTTTGACATCAAATATTACAGCAATTGTCTTCGGGCGCTCGATTTTCTTGATTACACTCGTTTGTTGATCTCTTAAGAGTTCGTTCGATTGACCCTATTACGGAATAAAAATAGGTGCAGCGATGATTTGAAATAGTATGTTTGGTGTAGTTTTTAAGCAACTAGGATATTGAAGATATGTTTAAAATTTCATTTCAGTAGGTTTTTGACAATTTCCATGTAAATCTCTGTAAAAGCGAAGGATTTCTTACTTCAAATCTATGTATTCCTATACCGGAATAAGGCCGATCGAACGCATCCTTTCATACGTACAATACTTATGGAAAAGCATTTTACCACACGGAAATGAAAAATTTTCGTCTCAGATTCCTCTTTCTAAAAACATACAGGAAAATAGATAACATCTAAAATAATTTTTAGCTTATTTCAAATCAAAACAGTTGCTTCCCAAGTACTTATAGTGGTTACCATTCACACGTGCCCCTCAACGACTTTTTGGTTCATTTTTCGAAAATGAATTTGGGTGGACGTCAATCAATCAATTTAGTTTCGAAAAATGAAAACAAAATCGTTGAGGGCGTGTGACTGATAACCGCTGTAAGCTCAGATAACGCTTGGGAGATTCAGCCTGAAGAAACTCATTTTTCCCTGTTGTAAAGTGTGACTATTCCACCTAAAAATATGACGAATCATACGCATATACGAGTGCAGCCAGAGAGAGTCTAGTTGAACTCACGGTCAACACATCGGAATGGAAAATGATCTCAGTCTCTTAACACAAATATACTGGGTCTGTTATCGATCTTCCAGGCGCTTCACTCTATACTGGGTGCAATAAGTGTCACAACTTTCTTGATAAAAAAAAAAAAAAAGAAATGCATTCGATCAATTTCTAAAGAGAAAATGCTGTGAAAAGTGCTGTTGGATTGCGACTTCGTTCACAGTACATATATCACGGCCTCCTTCTGCCTTGCAGGCAGTGGATCATTGGTATATTCATCTAGGCTCGTGACTGCGAAGACCGATTCTAGAGATGCAAGGCCTGTGGCAGTGTGAACACTGCGTAAATTATCGCGTTCGACGCGTGGAAGTCTTCTTCCTCTGTCTCTTCTCCGCCCAGGTCCTCATCCTCTCTACCTCTGCCCGTTTGCAGCCAGTCTTTACAGCTACCCTCCACTTAACACGGTCGTCAGCCAGCCATTCCGAGTTGCCGACACTGATTCAACGTGGCTGCCTTCATGTCTCGTTTGCAGACGTCTTTGTAGCGAAGAAGAGGCCGTCCTGTTGATCGTTTTCCTTGAGACAGCTGTCCATAGAGTAGGTCTTTTGGAAGGCGCTCGGGGCCAATGGCCTAGCCAACGGCGTAGTCTACGCTCTGAGACGAGGTACTGGATAGTTGGCAGTTCTGCAGTTTCAAGTACTTCCTGGTTGGTGATTTTATCCTTCCAGGTGATCTCAAGAATTTTGCGGAGGAATCTGAAGTGGAGTGCGTCTAGCTTCTTGTCTCGTGTATGTAGACCGCGTCTCTCTCCAATACAACAGGGTGCTGAGGACGCAAACAGAGCATTGAAGTCACTATTCAGGGAGAGATTGGAGGTGATTGCTGAGCCAAGGTACTTGAAGGCGTCCACAGAGTTGAGTGCTTGGCTGCTGATCAGGATGGTCGGCTCAGCATCGGTCCCCGGCATTGGCAGTACCTCAGTCTTTTTGATGATGGTAAAGCCAAAGTCCTGGCAGGCAGTCGCGAAGCGGTCTATGATCGCTTGTTGTCCTCTCTCTGCGTGACTGACAAAGGCAGCGTCGTCGGCAAAGGTCATCTCTCTTAACAGCACTGTCTTCGTCGCGGAGACGAGTCAAGTTCAGAAGCTTTCCGTCGTGGCGTGTACGGTGGAGGAGGCCGCCCTCACTGCAGAACTGAAAGACATGTTGGATGATGAAAGAAAAGAAAATACCAAACAGGGTGGGTGCGCACACGCAGCCTTGCTTCTCTCCACTGAGAACTTTGAACGGTCGAAATCAAGAGTCCTGTTGGTGAAATATTATGACTAAAAACATACATACACACAAACGAGATGCTTTATCAACTTTATTTATCGTCGAATTTAGGAGTACCTTACTAAGTGAATATCTCCATCGTTGAGTTTATTGCTTTCCGTGGTAATTTTAGCCTCTCTACTACTTTCACTGTATTCCGGTTTCCGAATTCCGTTTCCGGATTCCCAATTTTAGGCAAACCCTCAGAAAAGAAAGTTTGCCGTGGAAAAGTAAGTTTTACCGTGAGAAAGTAAGTTTTGCCGTGAGAAAGTAAGTTTTGCCGTGGAAAAGTAAGTTTTGCCGTCAGAAAGTAAGTTTTGCCGTGGAAAAGTAAGTTTTGCGGTGAGAAAGTAAGTTTTGCCGTGGAAAAGTAAGTTTTGCCGTGGAAAAGTAAGTTTTGCCCTGAAAAAGTAAGTTTTGCCGTGGCAGATGTGGGCCACCGTAGTTTCCAAATGCTTTCGTGGAATGTTCAAACTAAAGATAAATCACCCCAGTCAGGTGGGGCACCCCACCTTCAACATTCACATGGAGAAAATTCACCCCACCTCTCATGTGAACACAATCAAGAGAAAAAGAGAAATTGTAAGGAGAGATTGGTTACCCCACCGGGAGAGGGTACCTCACCTACCTGGGGTCCCCCACATCCATATGAAACAGTCCCTAAGTAAGATTTATTAAGGGCGCGTTCGATTGACCCTATTCCGGAATAAGAATACGTGAAGTGATAATGGAAACGGTATGTTTGGCGTGTTTCGAAGCAGCAAGGATAATAAAAATATGTTTAAAATAGCATTTTAGCAGATGTGTGACAACTTTAACGTGAATCTCCGTAAAAACGAAGGATTTTTAACTTATATTCCATGTATTCCTATTCCGGAATACGGTCAATCGAATGCACCCTAAGTGTCACTCTCAGGGGTCGAAGGGTTAATGGGGAAATGGGAAAAGTAGCTTTGGGATAAATATGTCACCTGAGATAGTCACCTGAGACGACTCTGAAAGTGAGAAATGTGCGATTAAAACCCATGAACATCTCGTCAGCTGTCATATATTCACGTTACTCCAGCTTGAGTCAAGTTACTCCAAGTAAAAACAAAGGGAGTGCAAATATTGCTACGGTATCACCAGGGAAATGCTACTGAAATAGTGGAGTAACTAAAACTAAAGAAACCTTAACTGTATTTTCCACTGGATAAAAAATGGCGTTATCCACCTTTTGAACAACCGAGGCCAGGGCAATGAAGTCCTGACAAGGACCAGAACAAAACTATTGAGATGGTAGTCTCAATCAACTGCAAATTCCAGAAACATTTGAGGTTGTTACATTAAGCAGCAAAAAGATCTGTTCTCAGGGGCGAGTGTTTGTACTTGTTATACAGTGTACAGTGTAGATGCGTCTCAGATAGTGCAGTAAGAGGCCTTTCTTTTGTCTGTGCATAAGACCAAGTAAAAGTACAATGTGAAATCCAGGGAGACAAACCCATCAGAATTATTGATTTACCCTTAAGACCAGACATAATGGTCAACATTGAATAAAGAAATCTTAGCAATTTGAGCAAGAAAATTGAAAGTTGGCTGTGCCCAGCATTTATCAGTAATGAAATCAAAGTGGTAGAGGCCAAACCTCCCCCTAATTAACCACCATTGCAATGTCTATGAATTTCATTTGATCTCTGTGATGCAAATTGTGTTGGGTACAAATCCTAGCATCACTTCTTAAAATAATACATTGCTGAACATTCATACAGTCTGCTATTGGAAAACACTTAAAAAGAAGACAGTTCTACAGAAAGGACTACTTGATCAAAGGATGAAATAGGGAAACCAATTTTGCTCTCCAGTGGATAGTGATTTATTTTATTTAGCATTATCCACCTTTTGAACAACTGAGGCCTGAACTTTGAACCAAACAGAGATTTGGGGCTGTTTTGATCAATGAGAAAAGGATCTTTCAGGTTCTACTAAGCCTATCTGTGAAAATTTTGTGTGTTAGCTTATAGTTGATCATGTTTGATTCAATTTTCTACTCCTTAGACAGTTTAACTCAATGGGATGATTTGCAAATTATTTGTACCTGTTTATTGGCAAAAACAAGAAGGATAGCATCTCTTAGTTCATCCTCCTGCAACATCCTCATGAGTTCCTCCTTCCCTTCGCCAACTCGTTCACGATCATTACTATCCACAACAAAGATTAGACCTGAATAGTGCACAAAACAAAGAGTGCATTGCAACTAGTGAAAAACTAACCAGAAAGAGGCTGGATTTTTCAACAAAAAAAAGGGCAACAATCTTTTAGTAAAATTCAATGCTTAATATAGGCTACTGTAAAACTGAGCCAACCACCGACTTGCTGGCTCAGTTTGTTGAGCACAGAATTAGAGTGCAGGGGAGACCCCTGAGTCTGACTCTGGCCGGACAAACACTCAGGGTCACTATTTCAAATGAGCAGGGCATAGAGTTCCCGGTGTTGTGGTCTGGCCTGAATGTATCCCCAATTAGCACCGTAAGGCAGCAGTTACAAAGTACAGGTCACAGGTCATTGTTTTACCAAGACAGAAAGTATCCTAAACATTCATTAAAACTAACCTTAGGCCTAAAAACTTTTGTTTAGGCCTAATTAGGCTACTTTCTGTGTTGGTAAAACAATGACCTGCGAACTGTGATTTGTACCTGCCACACCATAAGGCCCTACAACTTTGGTCATAAATAGTTTAACACTTCGCTAGAACAGCACATAAATCCACAAATCGCATCAAAACCATTAACAACGTACCCCTCCTCCTTCCTCCCTTCAAAGTTGCGTTTACCGGTTGGTTTTTGAACTCGAACCCATAACATTGAAGGGGTAGAGGGGGGAAATTTACGTCTGCGTTACAACATTTGTAACAGAGACTGTAGAACGCCTAGACAAACAAATAAAGATTGCGATTGACTGATTGATTCGAATTTACAAACAGCAATGAAACTTTAAGCTTACCTTGAGTGTTCTGGAAATAGTGCCGCCAAAGTGGTCTGATTTTATCCTGACCTCCGACATCCCAGACAGTAAAGCTGATGTTCTTATACTCCACTGTTTCTACGTTAAACCCTGTAAAAAAAACGTTATTCTTATTGCCACTGACCGGAAAAGGCGAAGGGGAAATACAAATCACCTGTCGAACATGTATAAGATACAAAGTGGCGGCAATGTATTATAACATACCAATTGTTGGAATAGTTGTCACGATTTCCCCGAGTTTTAGTTTATAAAGGATAGTGGTTTTTCCAGCGGCATCGAGTCCAACCATGAGTATTCTCATCTCCTTCTTGCCGAAGAGGTTTGCAAACAATTTAGCAAAAACACTTCCCATGTTCTTGTTCTCAAAAAGGGGAGAGAAGCTAAAAAAAAGCTAAATTCAGTTCGCTAGCCGTAAGATCTATATATATATATATATACCAGACAATATTTCTTGAGAAGTACATTGAATAAACACAATATATTCACCCAGAAAAAGCAGCGCGTTGTGACAAGTTTTCAAAGATAGCGCTTCGCCAAAAGGTAGCACGTCATTGTCTAAGGTGGGGGTATCAATTTATTGCTCCAACTCCCATCAATTCGTCCACCTGGGGCCCGTTCTCGAAGTCCCGATACTTTACGGGCCATTTTCGGGTGTCTCAATTCCCCCATATCTCAAGAAAGGAGAGGATTTAAGAGGTCAAATTTCACAGTAATTTTTGTTTTTGTTACCTTGCAAACATGTTAAAAGATCGGCTTTCCAAAACAAGTGGTTGGCAGTTTCACAATGTTTTTTCGATCCCGAAGAGTTTTCGGGACTTTCGAGAAACGGGCTCCAGGGGCCGGGATAAATATTGAATTAAAAAAAGAAAAACCAATACTTGTTGGCAGAAGTGCTACTCAGTGGATGTACTTTAAAAAATTCATCATTCATCTTTTCTTCGTTTTTAGCTATCCATTTTTCTACAGGTCGGACAAATAATACCTAATTCAACTCGTCTAAAGTCTCTTTTGAACGGAATTTTTTAAAAAATAAAATTGTGTTCAATTTTTAAACTGACCTCCAGTTACCACCATTACGTACCAAAGAAACCGCGAAACACGAATTCCACGTGTGTCACACGCTTGCGGGTCGTGAATATGTCGGTCAAAAGGATACCGGAAAATTTCCTATGCATAACTTACAATACCAGACCAATTGTTTCTTAACCATAGACGTAAAAAAATGGATTGCAATTTCTACGCAAAAAAGTTCCATTCAACGTAACGGCCCTAAATGTTACGTTCGAGCCATATTTTAGTAGGACTAAAACTGAATTTTACGGACTGGAAACCAGCAAAAAATACCTTTCA
This sequence comes from Montipora capricornis, assembly GCF_036669925.1. Classification (NCBI taxonomy): domain Eukaryota; kingdom Metazoa; phylum Cnidaria; class Anthozoa; order Scleractinia; family Acroporidae; genus Montipora; species Montipora capricornis. The sequence goes on from NC_090883.1 coordinate 42,645,057, forward strand.
CTGGAACATTTCGGGTGTCTACGTTAATGTTGGGAAGTTTTCTTAACGTTTCAGGAATGAGAAACGTCGCGTTGCAAATAGCAGTTTGATCAGATTATCTTACTTCTTTTACCGCCATCCGCCACCACCCACCCACCACCCGCCACCCGCCAGAGAGAAAAGAGGAGTATGACCTATTCCATCGTCCCACCGGAACGACTGGTTTTTCCATTCAAAAGGAATGGGCTCTTGTCAAAAATACCTCCTTTGAAAAGTAATTGTCTTCCTAGCTCTCGCAGATGTGAAGTAATCGAAAATTTGGAATGGGGCTTTGGAATCCGGATTCCAGAGCTTGAATCCGGAATCATTGTATGGGATCAGGAATCTCCTGTTTTCGATGGAATCAGGGAACCATTTCGGTGGAGCCCGTGAATCCTAGGGTGCTTTCCATTAAGCCAAAATTTCCGGAAATTTCAAAATGGAAAGGTCCGTTTCGGTTCGGTCCGACCGGAATATTTAGGACCACCGTCTTTGACCGGTCGATCCGGTCCGACCGAACCGTGCTTTCGTTTCCAGTCCCACTTCACTGTAATGTAACGGAAATTTAGGTCGAAACGTAAATGGAACGTTTCGGACCGGTTGGAAATTCACTTTTGCGGAAAAAATGTCGTTCCATTTTTCCTTGGTTAGTTTCACTGGTCTTCGCTTTGATGGTCTGGACTCCGTAGACTCGGGATCCGGGATCACTATTCGGGATTCAGACTGTATGGTCTGCCGGCCATTAGCGGTTAAAACACCCTACGGCCACGTGCACCTGCAAGTTTCTTTAGACGCGAAGAATATGGCCTTTCGTGTTTTAGCTCTTTCCGCTATTTCGGAATACCCACTGCTTAAGTACACGAGAGTTTGTTCCAGGCATATTGTAACATTTCAGGAAATAACGACATTTCAAGACGAAGGAGCCGTTTGTTTGCGGGGTGTTTTCAAAGAATGGGTTGAAAAGCTGAAGAAGGGCATCGCAAAAAATCACAGGAATCCCAGTGAATTAAGTTCGTGGCTTCGAAGCGACGTTTCTGAGACATTTTACTTCAACGATTACTTCAACTGGAGAAATATTCCAGAGTTTGAGGAGTATGTTTTCGAATCGCGTGCAGCTGAAATAGCTGGAAAACTTATGAAATCCAAGGTAACGATTTTTTAAGGGAACGTGCGGTAGCAGTTTTGGAAGCAACTGTTATGAAGGCATTTATGTTTCAATTTTTTTATTGGACCCGGCTACAACTCAAATAGTTGTTGTCCAATTCAGCTCAAATGTTCAGGACTATTTCAATACAGTTGGATGAACAAAGAGTGTCAGTATTTTTCAATTTTTTGACGTGTTTTGACTTTCTACCGATTTCTTTGTCTAAATTGCCAACCAAACTTTGGTAGGAGATAAAAAATGAGGATACCTAAACTTCGAGCCAGGATTCGAGCTAGGATCCGAGGCAGGATTCCAGCCAGGATTCGAGCTAAGATGAGCTTTCTCTGCTATTTATTCTCGAGTGTCTCGGTTAAGTTAGGTCTATTTAGGTTGGTTCTAGTCTAGTTAGGTCTAGTTAGGGTTAGGGCAGGTCTCGGCTAGGTTAGGTTAGGACTCAGTTAGGTTAGGTTAGGTCTCAGTTAGGTCTCGGTTAGGTCTCGAATCCTGGCTCGGATCCTAGCTCGGATCCTAGCTCAGATCCTGGCTCAAATCCTGGCTCGGATCTTGGCTTTATTCTTAGTTTATCTCATAAAAAATTGTCAGGTACAAAACACAGGTTACAGGTCACAAGTCATTGTTTTACCAATACAGAAAGAATCCTAAGCATACATTATAAAGCTAACCTTTGGCCTAAGTCGGCCTAAACAAAAGTTTTTTGGCCTAATGTTAGCATTCAATTTGGTAAACTGTTAGCTAGTGTTGTTTCTGCGTTCATTTTGTAAAAATAATGATCACCTGTGTTTTGTACCTAGGCCTGGTCATAAAAAAATGCAAAAGGCAATACAAAAATTGCCAATACCGTTTCGCTGAAAAGTTATGTCAAAATCAGTTGCTTAAGAAACCTTCAGAAAATTTTTAAATCCCTAGTAGCTTAAGCCTCTAGAATAGGGGCTGGTCTTTCATATACCAGATCCGAAATAATTAATGTCCATGAAACAAAAGAACAAAGCAAAAATAACAATACCTAATTAGCGAGACCTAATTTGAATAACAATGGTCTTCTGCCATTTAAGTCTGGTATATGAAAGTCTGCCCAGAGTAGAACTACCTGTTTTTGCTTTGAAAACCTAACATAGAAAAAATAGTTAATGATCAAACAAGAATACTTTGTTGGATTCAAAAGTACATTCAAGGAGTATTAAAATGAACCTTATTAAAGTGTCAACTGTATTTAGCTCAAATAGTAGGTTGGGCTCAGTTTTAGAGCATGTCAGAGGAGAGAACCAACAAACTAAATCCACATGTAATGTCAAGTCTGATAGTCTAACCTGGGCCGCATTGGTGGGATGGAGTGCTCCATGAACACTGTGCCGTCCCTGCTCTCTTAACTCATTCACACCTCAAACGCCCCAGGATGCGCCTCATTGACGAGTAAAATGGTCTGGCATTAGACAGAGTAAAATCTGTTAAGTGTCACTCTCAGGGGTCAATGGGTTAATAACAATAAATCTAATAATATAATGGTTAAAATGTTGTTTATGTCACAGGAAAAATATTTACCGGGGAAAAAAATGTTAATCTCTCTAATAAAACAAAAAGGCATGTCATAAATTAATGAAAATTAAGATCATAATTAAATTCTAGTCTTGTCAAGAGTGTACCCTCAATCATTCACCAATGGTTACCTTAGTTTGATGATTTTATTTGCAGGTTACTGTTTTCTACCACGAACATGTCTTCACCAAAGATCCGGGGACAAATCGTGCAACACCATGGCACCATGATCAGGCATACTATCCTGTTGATGGGTGGAAGGTAAATGAATGGGAATGAAGAGAAATGGAGGGATGAGCCTGCATAGCTGGTGGTATTGTTGGGGTGGAAAATGGGGAGGGATGCTGTGAAATACTTTGTGGTCATGGCTGATGGCGACTCAGCTCTGCTGTTCAATCTTTTTTTTTTTTTTTTGCATTTTGGCTGCTTTCTGGTAAAATGCCCTGATAGTCTTTACCCTTAACTTTGGAATCCCCCATTGAAGGGTTAAATCATCTTGCATTGGTAAAAATCTATGTCACTCTTAGCTGTGAAACGTTGCTATTTGTTGCGGAGTTGAGGAATTCAAATACAGGCCTCATTGGGGAAAGTTGAGGGCTCTAAACACTGTGCCAAACCTTGTCCTGTAAGTAAAGACTTGAACCTCACTGTAAGGTAAACTATGAAGTATTACTGATCCTTATTGTACCTTTTACTAATTCCAAACAATTTTATTGTAAAGTTTCATTTTCACTGCTATCAGTATCTTAAGCAAAGGTCAACAATGCCTCACACCTAGAGTTGACCCAAAAAACGTAATATAAATAATAATAAAATAATAAAATAATGTTTTCTTTATTGGCAGCCCTATTTATGAAAGGCACCATGAGAGTTTTAAAAACTTTTACTGTCATTTCACAGAATTGTTCCTTTTGGTTGCCCGTTACTCCTGTAACAAAGGAATCGTGCATGAAATTTGTCAGCGGATCTCACAAATGGGGCAAGTGGTTTATTCCTATCAACTTTGGCTCACTAGAAAATTACTCAAGAGTTTCAGAAATGGACTCTGACAGGGCTTTTGAAAATGCTCCACAGATTGACACTGAATCAGAGAACTATGATCTGCTGTCTTGGGACCTGGAGGTATGTAACTGATTTTTGATGTGTTGATGGAACTTTCGTAGGTGCGAGACAGTTGGCTAGGGCTACCACAGGAAGTGTTATCTGGAGTTTCGACTTTTTAACCGTCAATTTGCTAAAAGCACAATGAGCAATCCCTATAGTTAAGCTCCTAAACCAGGCCTGTGGATAGCCAACTGGTCTGGCCCTCACCAGGTGGGATGCTTAAATCTGTTTTGCTTATTTCAAGCATTAATTTTGTTTTCATTGGTTCAAAAAAAGACCGTAAAGGGGTATGTCAATAAGTATGTTTTTTTTTTCTTTAATGCAACTTTTTCATGTTTTGGTCTCTTGTCAAATTGAAGCCACATTTAAAGAAACAAATTTAGCTGCTGCTGAGCAGGCATGGTGAGAGATGATGATTACTACTACTGCAATTACAACAACAACAATGACCAATTGACCACTACCATAATACTCCAAAATTTAGCTGTTGTACCCGGACAGTCCTTCTACCCACCCAGTACTTCCCGCAAGTCAACAAATAATTGTTTCACATTGGAATTATTGGTACTTCATTGTCATCGTCATTATTATCACTGTTTTCAGTATTATTAGTCATATTTTATCATCATAATCATCGTCATTATCAGTGAGCTACGCATATGCATGATCAAAATATTGTTCACAGACCTAAGCTTTAACCCTCACTTTAATAGTTATTGCCTTGGTGTGGCTCTGATTCAAATGCACACCTGCAATTGACTTCTGGAATTACTGACCAATGCTGACAAGCAGTTTCTCACTGAGTACTCAATCAGGCTTGCAAATTTTGCTAGCCCTTCACAATTGGAACAGCAGTACCAAAGTAACTATTACTTACCATTGTTATGATATAATCATGAAAAATACCGGAAGACACAACTTACTTGGAACAAAACAAACAAAAACCACAAGGAAGGGTTACCTGTTTTTTGCAAATGTTGGCCGTGTAGCACTTATATTTCAACAGACTTAACTATTTGAGGGTAATGTGAAGTGCTAGCACTTCACATTAGAAAACTAGCACTTCACATTACCCGCTAATAGTTAAGCCACAGACACATTTTACTTTTGAACAATGGCTATTCTATTGCCTCCAGTTTGCACAGAAGATGTCGTAATTTGTAGTTGTCTTATTTTAGCCTGGTGACTGTATTGCTTTTCACATGCGTGTACTTCATGGAGCCAAGCAAAGCATAGACACAGCTGGACGGCAAGTAGTTGCAACACGATGGCTGGGAGAAGATGCAACATTGGGTACTCGACCCTGGGTAACTTCTCCTCCACACACTGGAGGGTTAAAACCTGGAGATTTCTTTTACACAAGCGACACTTTTCCAGTTGTTTGGAGGTCAAAACAGTGAACGCCACCTTCAATCCTGGACAAACCTTGAGAGAGAGAGCTCTTACTGCCTCATCTTCAACCCCAGCTAGTTTGTGGAAATAACCACAAACCATTTTAAAGTAATAATAGACCATTTTACAGTTGTGGCTAAGTTACCAGGCCTAGCAATCGAAGCGAGGCTGCCGGTGACCCTGTTTTGATACAAACCTTCATGCTTTTGTAATGTTAATATGGAGTAATTAGCGTTACAACAACACAATTTACATGACAAAAGCAGTGAGGTCTGTATCAATGCAAGGTCACCGGCAGCCTCACAGCCATTCATAGGCTTGGTCGCTGAGCAAACAACTGTAAAATGGCCTATACTAATTACAATAAACTTATTTACAATCAATATGGGTAGATAAATGACAATAATAGGTAATAGACTAACTCTAGTATATAACAAGTAGACTAACAATCAGGCTTTTAGGCAGGATTTTGAAAGTGGGAGTCCAAATAGCATGGCGCTTGCGGCGGCTTGCTCCTAGGGGGGTCTGGGGGCATGCTCCCCCAGAAAATTTTGAAAAATTGAAGCGATTTCCGCGATTCTGACAGCTGTAAACGTCTTTCAATTTACCTATTAAACCGCTGTTTTTCTTTGATAATTTTACTATCCTTTCCTCAACTTACCTTGTTTAACATTGAATTATATTTGAGATAGGAACTCCAGTTGTTATGAAGAGTGATTAAAACTTGAAGTTGTCAAGCCATGATTTACACGAAAGAACAGATATGCGTGGCTTTGTTGGTCGAACTGCATTCTGGTACTACAATCTTTAACTATTCACCTACTATTAGTATTCCTAAAGCAATATTACGATGATTGGACATGTTATTACACCAAATGGCTATTTTGTTGTAATGCCCGCCAGATTTCGCTTGAACAGAGCAGAATACAATCAAGCGATTACAATAACATTTGCAGCCGTGAGATCGTCTTACCGAGTTGGAAGGCGCATGATCTTTGACTCATATCCTCATAAATAATCACCAACGTGCGTATTTATTTATAGCAGCCGGCAAAGTAGCCTGGGGACGACTTGGTAAGTCAATATCACTGAACAGTGGCTTTGCCTGTGAAATCGCTTCGCTCAACTTTGATTCAATTGATCAAAACAGAAAGGAAACTCGCTAAAAAAGTGTTAATATAGAAGAAAATACTAAAACAACTCTTGAGAGCAAAAAGAAATGTAAGTTTTATTAATTTATAGACACTGTTTTGTTACATTAAGCACAGAAGCTCGTAAATGGCCGCCCAAAACAGGCCGTCGAAAATCTCCCATTTCTGAGAACTGGCCGTCCTTTGGACGGCTGGACGGCCGCCTGGCTAAAAGCCTGCTAACAATAAAAGGTATGATAACATTACAATTATGTAAAAATACTAGCTGTAGTGACTATAGGCCTCTCTGAACAGATGGGTTTTGAGCAGGCGCTTGAAATGAGCTAAATTACTGGCATTAGGGATATTGCAGGGAAGCTTGCTCCACAGTTTGGGTGTCGCACAAATAAATGAGCGGTCGTCCAAGGTAGCAAGACTCTTAAAGTAGGATATTTCAGTAATAGTGTGTTCACAGAAAATCTGAGATTATATCTAGGGGCTGACTTAACTGCAAAAGACTGACTGATTTACACAAAGGGGAAAGTTCATATAGAGCTTGAAAGACAAAAAGTAAAATTTTTAACTGTATGCTATAAGTAATGGGTAACCAGTGGAGACTGTACAAAGAAGGAGTAGTATGATCAAATCAACTAACATTGCAGATAAGACGTGCCACTGCATTTTGCACATGTTGGAGTTTGTGCAGCTGGTTGTTATTTAACCCATATACATGTAGGAGACTATAACAATAGTCCAAGCGACTGGTCACGGAAGCATTCACTAAGATTTTTGTGCATTCCATACTAAGAAACTTTAAAGATGAAGAATATAATGATCTTTATTAGGGCTCCAAGAAGGCTATTCAGTCCTAATTTACAAAGATGCATTAGTTATTGTCTACAATAGGAAAAATACAACAATCCTATAATTTACTAATATATAATAATCATCGTACAATGATACAATTGACTATTTGAAAAATATAATTGGAAAAGATAATCTTTCAATTTCTTCTTAAACATTGTTAGGTTTATATTACAATCAGTGATAGCAGTTGGCAATGAGTTCCACATAGTTACTGATCGATACAGAAAAGATCGCTGCCCAGCAGCAGATTTGTATCCTGGAATATCCATAATTTGTTCTTATTTCTAGTATTTCGATCGTGTACAGTAGCCCTAGTGACAAAGCGGGAACAGAGATATCTAGGCACTAGTCCCTTAACACATTTAAACGTGAGAGTGCCAACAGTATATTTCAGCATACTACTACAGCATACTACTCTTGCAGCAAAATTCTGGACACTTTGTAGTTTGGAGATGTTCTAATCTTTGATGTACTGGACCATACAGGAGAACAATAAAATAATCGACTAAATACCAAAGCGTGGATAACATTCTCCAAAGACTTTGATTCAAAAAGATGTTTAATTCTATTAATCTGGCATAGGCTAGCGAAACAAGATGAGATCGTTTTTGTAATATGTTCATCAAAGCTTAGCGTTGCGTCCATTTCTATGCCGAGATCCCTGGCTGAGTTAGATGGAGTAACTTCTTTACCTAGTAAAGTGACATGAAAATCTTTGGGGAGTCTTTGAAGCATCTGGTGATTTCCCATCACTAAGAGTTTAGTCTTATCAGAGTTGATTAGGAGATCACCATTATAACAGCACCACGTAGCGATCTTAACCAGGTCCTCATTTGTCAGCTGCACCACTGCGGTAGCATCTTTGACACGAAACAACAAGTACAGCTTTGAGTCGTCAACAAATGATTCCAATGAGCCACTTTCCGGGACGGTAGGTAAATAATTTATAAATAGGTTAAAGAGGGCCAGCCCCAATATCGAGCCTTGTGGAACTCCATGAGTGATCGGGCCGAGGTTCGAGGTCTCAGAACCAATCCTGATGTACTGTTGGCGCCCAGGGGCCAGTTGCTCAAAGCCTGGTTAGTGCTAACCGTTGGTAAAGAGGCATCAAAACCTATAGGTTTGCATGGCATTTAACGCTGGTTAGCGCTAACCATGCTTCGAGCAACCTGGGACAGTTAGATAACTTCTAAGCCATTGCAATGCAGTACGACCAATTCCAAGAGCCTGTAGTTTGGAGAGAAGTCTGCAGTGGTCAATACTGTCAAAGGCTTTTTTTCGAGTCCATTGCTTCTAGTACCTTGTCCGTCATCATAATGTTTAGTGTTTCGCATGAGTGTAATTTTTTATTGCCGCTTTGATGTTCAGTGAGGCGCCTGTTGTTATTCATATATGTGGCCAGCTGGTTCAGAGCTACTTGTTCGCACACTTTAGATGCTACAGGCAAAAGCGAGACTGGGCGATTACTATTAGCAATCTCGTGGTCTCCTTCTTTCAATAATGGAAGGCCCTCAGATTTTTTCCAAGCTAACAGGAAGACTGAGGTCAATGAGGAACGGTTAACAATAACTGTAAGAATTGGAAGAAGACATGGAAGACCATCCTTAAGTACAGACGTTGACACTTTATCATGACCCGGGGCTTTGTTTGAAGGTAAAGACATCACAATCTGCTGAATCTCCCTACTAGACACTGGATGGAAACAAAACTTGTCCACTTCTGAGATTTCTTTATCTGGAGCAACGGCCACTAGGGGGGTCAGATTGTGAATGTCCAACAGGGACTTGGAAGCCTTGCAGGCCCTAGCACCCACAGAAGTGAAAAATTGATTGAACTTGTCTGCAACCTCCTTCAAATCTCTCGTGTATACTTGCTGAGGTGGGGATGTTTCCCTGCGAGGAATACAATACTTTCTAATTTTCCGAATGTTAAATAAATGAAAGAATGCGGCCTTAGATGTTATTTTTGTGGGTGTCCACTTTTAAATGTCTATTGATCCAGGGCCATTCCATTAAAATCCCCCCCCCCCCTTCCCCCCCGTTGACGATATTTTCTGAGGGGGGTCTGAAGAGCATTTCTGAGGGGGTTCATGTGTCGGCACTCTTTCATCTTTCAAATATTTCTGAAGGGTATTGGTAAATATCCCAATTCTTCTGAGGGCGGAAAGAAAATATCAACTTTTTCTGAAGGGGGGAATGTGTCCGCACTTTGATCTCCTACTTCCTAAGGGGTGAAATTCGCATAATCTGGTCAACAGGGGGGTGTGGATTTTAAATGGAATGGCCCCCAGCACCCAAGGTCCTTGACTTTGCTAGCCGGTGTAGTCACACTTTCACCTACTTGCAGGCTGTTTATGGTTACTTTAGCGCGTTGTTGTTGTGTGCCAATGAACTCTGTTTTGCCATCATTCAATCTTAACCTGTCCCTGATGTCGGCAATGCAGTGTTGGATGGCCTCAACGGCAGCAAGCTACTCAGTGGTGGAGTCAGCATTAAAGGAAATATACAACTGTGTATCGTCAGCATAGGTAGGCACATCACCTAAGTGGTGCTAAATGATCTCGAACAGTTTTCTAGCATAGATGACAAATAATAAAGGACCTAGGCAGGATCCTTGTGGCACACGATACTTCATCTGAAAATTCATTGATGTTCCGCTGTTGATAGACATGATTTTTCTTGGCTTCAAAGTCTAAGAAATCACTATGTAGTCTTGTTTTGCGCCATATTTTCTTTCAGCACGCTGTCGTTCCCTTTTGCAGAATTCACTTCCTGATTGAACCATGGAACCAGGGAACAGTTATTTTGATGCTCACAGATGCAGCACGCTTCAAAGTAAAAGCCAACCAAAACCTGGCTTTCCTGTGAAAATATGGACACTACCCCAACATTGTAATAGGGTCAAGGTCCAAATTTTATATTAATATTATTATTTCAGAGAAATCCCACCCATTGAAGAATACTATTGTTGCCCAATGTCTTAAAATTTACAGCATATTTATTCAAAATTATTTTTCAAATGTGTACAAAAGACATTGAAAGTAATAATGGTAGAGTACAATGGTAATAATATTAGGGTTTTTGTTAGCCTGTGTACAGCGGGCTGCTGTACACAGACTAGGTTTTTGTTCCCTCTAAAATGGCAATGTAGTATACAAAGAACAAGCCTGGATTTTTTGTTTAAAAGAATTGACGACTTAAAATAATAAAATCTTTTTTTGTCCATTGCTATCATCACTAACTGACACCACAAGCTTTCCTCAGTCAACATTTTGTCCTGAATTTCCTGAAGATAGCGAGAACTAAAGACAACTGGAGATGTCAAAAGGTAGAAAAAAAATTTGATGCTGTTTCTATTAAACAAATCCAGTTCAACAATAAAAGTTTACTTATTAATTTTATTCAGTGTCATGTCTCTGTCTCCTTTGCTTCGGTTTATCATCAGTTATGCTTCTCCTTTTCTCTCTTGTTCTTCTAAAGCTCTCTTCGTCAGATGAACTGGGATGTTTGGAATGACGAGAATTACGGTCTTTCCCATCTGATAAGTCACTGTCGGATTCAGCATCACTTTTTCTCCGTTTAGAATCCTTTTGGTGGCTACTATGATTATTTTTTATTGTCCTTTTTTCACTTTCACTGTAATGTCTCTTTCTCCTTTGTTTGTCCTCCTTTACAGATGTGTCCTCATCAACGTGTTTTCTCTTATGCTTCTTTTCCTTCTTTGACTTCTTTTCTCTTTTTCCTTTTTTCTTCTTTGCTTTCTTGCTGTAAGAAACTGTGGCCGTTTGTGCCTGACCTGGGCAAATATTATCAGTTGTCTCACTGGTTCTCCCATAAACATCTGGAGTTTGACTAACCTTTGGATAAAAAGACATTACTAGTCAGCCTCAAACAAACTTCACTGAATCTAATTTCCTTGCAAAGTTTAAGACAAAATTAAATAAGCCTAATTTTTTTATCAAAAGCCAATAATGCATGCTGAATCTGCCTTTTACTTGGATAAGAATTATTATACCTATTATCATACAATGTATTTTCCCTTCCTTTTCTTTGCCCAAGAGCCCATCACGTGACCTGCAAATAACTGCCTTACAAATGAGTGTTTTGCTGCAAATAATATTCTGCTCATGAATGCGTAATTGAAGCCACGCTCTTGTGTAAAAATGGCAGATCGGTTCCCTTTTCAAGTCCTTTGTTGATGCCTACATTTTGCTATTGAATGTTTGACTGTAAGTAAATTTGAAGTCTACAAATAAAATAATGTGGAGAAGAAAACCAATTGATTTCTGCCATTAATCTATTCCTGCAAGGCAGCGTGTGCTTACCGATTCCCGAAAACAAAATAAAAGACAAACTCGGTGATCAAATGATAAAACAATAATGAACTCGGGCATCACAAAATCTTATGATTGTCAGTGTCTCGCTGATCAATTATTATTTGCCTCAGTCTTCGACATTGGCAAATTATTGATCTGCTCGCCACTGACAAATCATGATATTATGCTCAACCTTGCTTGAAATAATTGTTAATTGCATTTTGACTTGTTCTATAACCCATTCTCTCCTGAGAATGACACTTACAGAATGATTTTACTTGGGATTGCTTCAGGGACAAATGGGTTAATGAATGCTGGGTGGCTTTTCGCTCCAGATGACAAAGGGATAATTCTCGAAATGTCAGCCACTGTAAATGTAAATGCTTTGTTTACAGTGGAAGTGCACTTAGCTATCAAGCTAGTTTACAGGCACCCCACTTTTAACAATGTGAAAGAAACAATTCAAAGTTAACAGAAACATTATTAAGAACCCCAACTGGCAGGAGGCAACCAGTTGGCTATTTACAAAGCGTGGTAGAGTTGAATCCGGGACAACCGGAAACAAATCCTAACCAGAGGTTAGAACGGGATTTGAACCCGAAGCAGCCGCATGCAAACCCAACGCCCTCACCACTCGACCACGCTGCCTCCTTCTTTTCGAAGTGGCCATTTGACCCTTATAAACACATTTGAAACAATCATATTTTTCCTTGTTCGTGCATTAGGCATGGACATGCCGTTGTTACTGCTGGTTACAGTGCAGTAAAAGTTTCTGAAATAACCAGCCTTAACTACCACCTGTAAGTGGTCATTCGCCCTTGTAACACGGCGGCCATATTGTCCCAGGAGACCAAAAAAGCTTTGTTTTACCACGCCAAGCCTCACCCCCATGGTTTCCACTGCGAGGCTTGGCGTGGTAAAACAAAGCTCTTTTGGTCTCCCGGGACAATATGGCCGACGTGTGACAAGGGCAAACGACAAACAGCGATAAAATAATGATAATAATGATAATAACAATATTTAATAATATCATTACTATCATTATTATTATTATTATTATTATTATTATTATTATTATTATTCTTAAATAACAGCAACAATAATCAAAATTCAAAGTTCTCAGTATTACTACCTCCTGTACTCCAGTGGCACCTAATGTCTCTTTCACAGGCACTGAGGACACATCCATCAGTCGTGCCCTTGAGCTGTTGGCAATAATTATATCAATTTTCATAAATGAAAAAACTGTATTCATTTTTACATATCAGTAATATGATTTTGTAGTGGTGTAAATTGAAAGCAAAAATTAAAGGTTTACAACATACTTCGACAGTTCAATCTGATCATTGATTAAGAATAATAAGAATATGACAATGGACTGAAACTTTTATTCAGCAAGTACATATATTATGGTTGAATTTCATGTTTGGTTCGAAAATTCTTCAAACTGGTTCAATTTTGATTTTTCCTTTCTTTCATAATAATATTGTGATAATAGAATAATATTAGACAAAGAAAAATCAAACTTGAGCTGGTTTGGAACCCTTCAGGATCTAGTGGAATGAGGTAATAATAATTACCATTATTATAACCTCTGACGTTCTGGAGACAGGTTAGCAAGGTTATCTGTGAGCATTAGACTAGAGACACATCACACAGTTACAAGTACATAGTCGTCAACAATAACAATAATAATTAAGAAACTTAATTAATAATCTTAATTAATTAATAATCTTAATTAATGATCTTTTAATCTTAAAATGCTGCCTAGTATTTAAATTGCCCATGGGGGGAAATCTCTATTCCTCATAAGCTCGGCTTCTTGGAGATTTCCCCGCCATCGTCACTCCTCCCAAGAAATGTACAATTTTTAAATTCAATGCTAATTAACCTATTTATTATCGTTTTTATTCTGCTTGTAATTCATTGTGTGTGGCAAAATAAAAGAAAAAAGAAAAAAATAATTATGGGTTATATTAACTGCATTGCACATTTTAATTTAGCATCAGAAATAAAAGTTAATGAAAGTTAAAAGGGTCATTATTACCAGTTAGATAAGAAAGGCAAGTAAGTGATTGGAAGAAAGCATGAAAATACCCAGGGTTGCAGGAACATTCAAGCATGAGAAAGGGAGGGGGGGGGAGGTGGGGGGGAACCTAGAAAGGAATATACCCATCACCTGTCAAGCAGTTACTGTAAACACCAGCAGATAAGCCACACCCTTTTTTCCAAAAATTGTCGCTAGCACTCAGGGGTGCAGCTTATCGCGCCCAATCTAATGCCAGGTTACTAAGCTATGAATGTTCCACTCCCGTTCTTGTTGTAATGCAAAAATTATGGAAAAACTGTGTTGAGTAAAGAAATTCCTGCCAACAAATACAATAAAAAGATCAATTGTATGTCAAAGTTGGTAGAAAAGATGTTCATTATATTTGAAGACTTTGAAGTTGTTTCCGTTTCAATGTTAATAGTGAGTTTACGTTCAAGGAACAGTGGATGAAGAAGACTTCTGAAGACTCGACTTTTGATTTCTTCCAAAAACCTTTTAAAAATTTGAGCTGCTAAATTCAGGGTGCGGCTTATCTGCGTGTGTTTCGGTAAATACTTAGCTGTATAGTCAATAGTATTATTCATAATGGCATCGCACAGTCAACTTTTAAGCCTGAAATTTTTTTGGTCCAACTGCTTGCATTGTTTATCTAACTGCGATGGTCTTTCTATTAATATTAACTTTCATTTCCTGCCCAATCTGAAGTTCAAATGTATGAAATTTTGTATATTCTAAAATTACACCTCCAGAAATAAGTCAAATGAAAAGAGCCAACCCTTGATTATATATTCACATTTCAATTTATAGCCCTTCTGTTTCTCACAAATTTTATATTATTACTGACCTGAAAACCAGGCCCCATTTGTTCGAAGGGTGGATAGCGCTACCAGAAGATAAATCACTATCCAGCGGATAAACACTAGCAAAACCAATTGAGTTATCCAGTGGATGGTGATTTATCCAGTGGATAGCGCTATCCAAGCTTCGAACAACTGGGGCCAGGGCTATACCTTATAGTAGTGGGTCCAAATTGGTGAGTACCGGTAATAGGTACAATAAATAAATAAATTAATTAAATAATAATAATAATACATTATTATTATTATTATTATTATTATTATCATCATCATTATTAAGGCTTCGTAGCAGCACAAAGTAAGATATCGCTTTAATGAACCAAACGATGTTTTTGAACTTCACATTTAATCAAGACATGTTTCGGATGAAACATCATCCATCGTCAGTTGTACAAAGAGGAATACATGTAAAGTGAAGTTGTGCAATAAGTAGTGTAACAAAGTGAGATATAACATGAATACTGTAATTAAAGATTAAGGCGAGAACAGGAAAAAAAACCAAACTATTAAAGCTAAGAAAAGAGACTAATTAGTATGAAAGGGATAAATTAAGATGTTTGACTTGGGAATTTAAAGTTGCCTGCTCCCAAAGGATATGCATGGCCATGGATGATGTTTCATCTGAAACATGTCTTGATTAAATGTGAACTTCAAAAACATTGTTTGGTTCATCAAAGCAATATTCAATCATTATTATTATCGTAGAGCGAATTTGGTTTTAGTGCCATCTTATGGAGGGGACTGGTTAACTCACTGACCCCTCCGGATGCCACCAGTCGACGCTTAAAATTGTCTGGCATTAGATAGAGTAAAGGCGTCAAAGGGTTTAACAAAATCGGTTCAGAAAACCTGATCCACTAATGGTTATGTGCAGTTCAGTGATTATTTTGGTTGCAACAATTAAACAAGATGAACAAATATTACATAATTTCCAGAGGCCTTACATATACAGAGCATTATGTAATTGCTGCCCCAGTGAGTGATCCTGAAGTGAACAAACAAGGCAGCTCTCTAATCGGGATAAGTTCCATTTTTATTTGAAACGCAAGGGATTGTGGTCAAAGGCGTAAGGAATTGTGGTGATGCGCAATATGATGTAATTACACAGAAGATTTGACCCTGCTCTGTTTTTCATTTCACCTCTCGTATCCTCAAACTATAGATAGTTTCACTGTCACGCAACCAAATCGTTCAATGAAAAAGTCCAAGAACTTGGAATGTTGCAGTAAACAAAATGTTTTAGCTACCTCTGAAATTCTCAGGTGTGTGCTATACATCGTTTCTGAGTTATTTGTCAAAGCATTGAAATCACGCAACTTTATAGGCAACCTCCTTTCCAGGGTCTCCATTGTCGCTGAGACCCTGGGAACAAGGTTGCTTTATAGAGTTGGAGACACCACGTGGCCACCAATATGGCGGCCGGTAATGACCATGAAAACATTTGGAATTCACTACAAAGAAAGCGCTCTCTGTTCGCTCATGTGCTTAGTAAAATACATGTGTATGAATACATCTACTAACGTACTTGAAAGCCTTAAAACACTGAAATTCATAGGGATAAACTTTGTTTATTTTTTCCAACCAAATAGCTTTGTATCATGATGTAATGCAAGATGACAAATTGGAAATTCAAAATGATGTATTTTCAACACAAAAGAGATCACAGAACTTGAAACTTGCAAACAGTTGTTAAATATAGTCATGGGCTCCTCATATAATTGAACATCTCCATTAAGCTTCCCCTACGCGGCATTTCTACCATTTAGGTAAACTAGTATATACAATAGGAGCAGCAAATCTGTATCACATTTTTACAAACTTGAGGAGAAGCCATATCAACCCAGTTGTTAAACCCATTGCTGTTTTACTTCCCCACTGATGCAGCACTATGGTTTCTTCATGAAACTAAACTTCTTTATCCATTTATAATGGCATGTACACTTACTTCCCTTTGCACCTCAGTTGTCCCACAACCTAATGCAAAAAAAAACATATACCTTGAAAAACCCATGCCTTCCACCCTTTCAATATCCATTGAGTCACGTTCCATTTGGCCTTTACGGCAAACTTCTGCTAATTCCTGTAATTTGAACCAAAGAAAAGAAATTGATGTCATTTTGAACAGCTAAAAAATAAACCCAAGGAATAAGAAAACCTCACTATCCTTTTAATAGTAAAATTATCTTGAAACTGAAGGGCAAAATGTCTGAATAATGACCTGTTTCGTAACTCCACCTGGCTGCTTCTTAGCATTTCCCTTTCCTCTGCAAAAAAAAATAAACACTTCAATCAAGATAAGCAGGATCAAATTGATAAAAATGTAAAGAGTATTTCTAGGTTACTAAAACCTGTACACTCGTGCCAGGTTCGTGACTCCTGTGTGTTAAACCAACGTGTTGTGCTACAGCAACAATAGCCCACTTTCGATATATTAAAATTCCAGCCTAAACAAAAAGTAGCATCTAGAGGCTCTGGGGAATAAAGTAAAACTCATACAAATCCTTATATTTATTCCCAAGAGCCTCAAGATGATGCTTTTTGTTTAGTACTGAATTTTAGGGTGCGTTCGATTCACCCTATTCCGGAATAAGAATATGTGGAGTGATGATTTAAAACACTATGTATGGCATTTTGCAGCAACAAGAAGAATAAAGCTATGTTTAAAATAGCATTTTAGCAGATGTTTGACAATATTAATGTGAATCCCCGCAAAAACGAAGGATTTCTAACTTCTATTCCATGTATTCCTATTCCGGAATAATTTATGGTCAATCGAACGCGCTGTTAATATATCGAAAGTGGGCTATTTCTCTTTATTGTTTATTAGTCTTGGTTTTTCTCACAACACAACTGCCACTCAAGAAATAGAAAAAAAACCAACAAACAATCAAAAGTCAAGAAATTGAGATACTGTAAGAGAGAGAGACATTAATAATTGTGTTAAAGTCTCGGCACCAAGATATCTCACTGAGGCAAGTTTAATCTGGCAAAAGATATTATCTTTGACATTTATACTCTGCGAAACTGGCAAAGTAGTTTCAGTTCTGGTGGGCAAAACACCCTTATTTTTTACATCCGCAGATATTGAATTATAATAATTTTAATATTTATTAAGCAGTGTCATTACCCTCTTTAAATTCATCGACTTGTATAAATTAGACCCGATCTCAATAAACTGAAAGGCTATTTTGTACAAATTATTGGCATTTTTATTCATATTGGATATCTCTTCTTTATCCTTTAATTTTGTGGTAGTACACTACCAGTGAGTGCACTATGTCACCGGGTTGTAAGAGTGTTCGGTCTGCAGTGTGTGCATAAATAACGAAAATATACAGGTCTGTTGGAAGTGTGCTTGAGTTTCAACAAAATGAGCCCCAAAATCGGAAAGAATTTGTGACGCTGCTGAATAATAAAGAAGCTGCTACTTCCAAAACAATGGAATTAGCCGGTGATAAATAAACTCGTCTAGGAGAGTAAATTTCTGACTTTGCAGAAACAATGGTCAACCTCAAGAGCTGGGCGATTGTAATATTTGTGTTGAATTCGCACATTTTTTGTCAAACTTTATAACACTTGAAAGAAAAAAAACAAACTAACAAATACAAAAACCCGGTGTCTTGACATGATTTTGACACAGATGTATCCCTTTTTTGCGAGTAAACAAGCAAGGTAACTTGATTACAGAGCCCGCTGAATTTGATGTCTCTTTTGATTTTGCGATTTAGTTATGCAGCCAAAACTTGTAGTGAAAAAGAAGTTGTAAGGGAACTTGAAAATGATCAACTTGACTTGTTAGCCTCAAAGTCAATGTTTCTCAATGCCCTTTTATTTTCTTCAATCTTTCTGGATTTAGTAGTATTTTTGCTAGAAACCACATGTCTTCTCAGGGGGCTATTTTTCTAAGACATCTACCATAGCACTATAAAATTTAATGATATATGGTACCAAAACAATATCATGTACTATCAGTCTGATATTCTTGTACCTTGTGTATTGTTCTTAGTCTAATAAGATGCTCTTAAGGCTTAGGAAAGCGGTGTATGTGTGTGTGTGTGTCATAAGTATAGAATGCATTAATGAGACTTTTGTGGATTCATGTAAGGTTCTCTGTACAGTAGATGTAATTAATATGAAAACAAATAAACAGTATTAAAATAACAAAAAAAAGAAAATTATGGAACAATAATTTATCGATTAGATGATTAAATCTTACAGTGCTAATGCCAGGGCTTCAGCTTCCATTCTCTTTATGGCATCCTTTTCCTACCAAAAACGTTACATGAAAATACATGTTATCTTTACCTTAGGAAATTGGAAACACCACAAAAAAAAATGAAAAGAAAAAAAAGAAAAAAACGGCTGCAGCATTGTTTGGCCACAAAAGTTAATACCTGTTGTTTAGTCATTGCGGAGTCCCCCTTTCCACTTTTGGTATACCTAAAGCAGGAAAAGTAATAATTAAAAATAAATTTGGTTTGGAGAAAAAGGACGCCATGAATCGAGCAAGATGGAGAGTGGGAGTTAGAAAGATTGCTGACAAAGTGGGGTAAATCCGGCCACCCCTGTTTACGGGGATAAACCCGGATCAAAATTGGATTGATGATGATGAAATTTGTATTAAATATAATTATCAAAAGCAAGCAGGTGAGTGTTACCTGCAGGGGAGTTGGAGTAAGTTGAAATCGGAGCTAACAAATACTAGGTGGATTACAATTTTAGTGAATACCATCATGTGAATTTTGTCTGTGTAACCCATTTAAGCCTAAACTTCCCCCCAACCACCCCCCTCCCCAACTGAACAGTAAAATCATTTGACATTAGACAGAGTAAAATCTAGTAGGTCTCACTCCTAGGAGTGAATGGGTTGAAGGTGACATACATGTAATTTTTGAGTAGATGTAGAAAAAAAGGAAAGGAAAGGAACTTTATTTAAGTGTCTGGTCGTTCTAGCGCTGGAGCACTAATTGGGGACTCTGTAAACTGAGAAATTAACAATAATTAACACAAATCAAGTCAAATGCTGGTTTTGAGGAGAGGGGAAACCGGAGTACCCAGAGAAAACCTCTCGGTGCAGAGTAGAGAACCAACAAACTCAACCCACATATGACGCTGAGTCTGGGAATCAAACCCAGGTCACATTGGTGGGAGGCCAGTACTCTCACCACTGCACACTAATTCCCTGCACCCTGGACTGTTAAGCATCGCAAAGTTAACAGAGTTGGGAATTAAAAACAGCAGCTCACATATAAAACAATAGGAAAACCCCTTAACATTAAAACACTTCAATCACGCTAAACATTTGGCAAAATGGTTAAGGAATGGAAAAGCTGTTTGTTCTTTGAACAAAGTAATATCTCTAATGCTTTAACTAATAGAAACTTAACCCATTTGACTCCTGCGGAGTGAGAATTAATTGACTTTACTCAGTCTAATGCCAAACGATTTTGCTTGTCATTTGGGGGTTGTTTAGGGGTTTAATGGGTTCAGAAAAAACGAGCTGTTGAACACACATCACAAAACTCATTTCTAAGAAAAATATTCAGTGTACTGTTACAGTAGTTTTGTTATAGACCATAAATTTATTGATTTCATAAATGGAGGCCAATATATATTATTCTTTTGTCATTGTGCTAGTAATCCTCATAACCTCAATTTGGAGCAAAAGTTCTTTTGAATTTTGTCCGTGCTAACGAGGCTAGTGAGGATTATTTACATAAAGACAAAACACTAATTTCTTGGCCGCCATTTATGAACATGGTTTATACAGCTAAAACACTGACCAATGTAGATCTTTTCCTTTCTGCCATCGTCCCACAGGGGCCTTGACTGAGTGACCTGTTAAAAACAAAGTCAAGATGGCTGGATATAGGCCAAGTTTTTGTTTTT
>NC_090883.1:42670376-42686271 GCF_036669925.1 Montipora capricornis
TTTGTCAACTGAAATGATGACATCCTTTGATACGCCCGAGGTTATAAAATTTTTAAAAACTTAGTCTTAGAGACGGAACATGGAAATGTTGAGCACATTTTAAACTCTTTCCTTTAGGCTTTCATGAGAAGTTTTGAATTGGTTCTCAAAATCGTAAGACCGTTTCTCATTTCGGTTGTACAAATGAACAAGATTTCGGCATTCTGGCTGCTTACATTCCGTTTCCGTTTCAAAATTAAAAAAAAACCTTTGATGTTTAAGAATAGCGAATCACCAACCAGGCGCTAATGCATACGTCTATGTGTGAATGGCTCATTCAATGTTATGCACTGCAGTTTTCAGCTTGTGGATAAAGCTTTGTACTTTGTTCACGTTTTTCATCAAAAGAATGTCTGAGACCACTTTGAATGACATTTCTCTGGAATATACACTTCCTAGTTCTATTTCGATCAATGACCGATCGTTTACATGTTTTAAAGTGTCACTGACTTAATATGTTTCGACTATACTTTCATCTTTGTGGCTGAAATCAAGCGCACCACACTTTACACAGGCTCGCAAGTTCGTTTGTGATTGGCTAACGCTCATATGGTGCACACCTGTGCCGATGAATCATGATTAATTTAGGCGCCGTTACCATAGCCACTGTTTGGTCATGTGGCCATGGCCTCTTGTAATATAACAGGACAGTCACACAATCGATTCATATTCTAGTGAAATCGGTAATGCGTCGCCACCTGTTCCCAGCAGTAGCTTGTTGAACGCACGAATATACATCGAGGCCAAGATACCAAGTATCTGTGAGTGCGGTTGTAAAAGGCTTCGCCCATTCTTTTCAGAGAAAGATGGGGGCTACGCTTTCTATAAATCGCAAAGATTTCCTCCACGAATATTCCATTTGGAATATAAAAGCTCGAGAGAGTGCGAAAGGCTTCCACTGTAAGTGTTGCTATCATGTTAATAGCAGTAGGGACATTCGCGGCGCTGTGAAAGAGAAAGAAAACAAGGCCCCGCAAACGACTTGCGATGCGGTGGCTGCTTACCTACATAAGTGTGCCAATGTTGGCAAGAAGAAAATCAAGTCCAAAATCGAGCCCGCTCCGGCGAAGACCAAGCCTTTAGTACTGGAGAATCAACAAACAAGCGAGCAAGTAAGCAACGCTATCACCGTGCAAACCCAAGAAGTTAAACTGCCAATCAATTCGACATACTGCGAGAAAGCTGTCAGCAGCGAAACTGCTGCTCTCTCAGCAACGAAACGAAAACTCCACGTTTCTTCCTTTATGATCAGCAGCGATGCTCTGAGATGTGTTGGAAATTTCGTCCGCTGTCACTGTAAAAATTTGACACGCTTTCGCGCGTCCGAGGTGATTTTATGGCTACGAGGAGTTGATAGGGCGTTACTTTTGCAAGGATGGCAGGATCAAGCGTTCCTTACACCTCCTAACCTCGTATTTCTTTTTATGTTGCTTAAGGAAACTCTGTCGGACAAAATTCCAAACCAGGCGCAACTACGCGCAGAAATTTTAACATGCCTGTACATGGCATACACCTACAACGGGCCGGAAATAAGTTATCCTTTGAAGCCATTTCTCATAGATGGAGATAGACGAGCGTTTTGGGATCGATGTATGTACATCACAAATAACTTGAGCGAAAAGATGTTGCTGATGAACAGGGAGCCACAGTTTTTTAGCGAACTTTTGGTCGAGTTAAAAAATTATGGAAACGTAATTGACAGAAGAGACGGGTAAAAATTCTCGAGGCAAATGGTCGAACCCTTTGCTAATATCCAAAAACACGAAAATTATCCTGACACTGAGTACTAAAACTTCCGTTCATAGAACAAAACAGAAAAAAATAATAGGACTCTAGTCTAAGGAACAGAACAGAAGCTAAATGTATCATAAATTGTCTGTTTGCACCGTGTTTGTTTATGACCAGTGAGCGACGCGTGCTTTAGATGAAAAACTTAAGTCTCTTGGCTTGTGTTTGGGAGGAGCGCAGCTGATTTTATAGAGTCATAACTTATTCAACGTTTCTTGGCATTGGAAAAATATAATTCTCGCTAATAAGCGATAGCACGCCGAATAGAAATGCCACGTCGTTCCTCATAAATTTTCGTTAGTTTTATTGTTAAATTTTCGGAACAAACACGCCAATGGCTACTAATTTTGCCAGGGATAATGTTTTGACGGATGAAAGTATAAAGTCACTTTAATTTTGCTTGTGAATAAATGAAAATAAAAATAAAATCTTGGGTATGGAACACAAGGTGTTTATTTCGCGCTTTTTCAGCGCCAGTACTTCGGTTTACAAGTGAAAACTAAAAACTAGTTGCTTCGGACGACAAACAAAATATAGGACGATGTATGGTCTATGTGTAAAATAAAGATTCTATGTGATATCAAAGAAAATGATTATTAAAATGTTTATTTAAAGCAGAGCATCTGGTCTTTTGAGTTCTGCTTCGAGCATTTGCCTAGTTGACATCTACGTAGATTTGTCTATATAATAACTAACATATGAACTGGTGCATTTCAATAACCGATGGCAAAAAAAATAATGACAATAATAATTACCATTGTTGAAATTTTTGAGGAAGAAAATATATCTTTAGAATTCTTGGATCACCAAGTATTCTCCGCGGCGTACAGTGTTTATGCGGTTGTATATTTACGCTGCTCTTAAAAAGTTCATATGCTCTCGTTTCCGAGAAATATTATCCTTGGCTATTTACAGCAACTTTCACTCAAATTCCCCTTACCGGCGCTTCAAATCTGTGCTTTCTTAATTGTTTGCCTCCAACGCGCTTGAAAAAGTCACCCGCAGTCACGGATTCAATCGGAATCTACAAATTGCGACATGCAAAACTGCCAAGAATTAAATAAAATTGCCGGTTAATCTGTAAGAATGGATTTCTTTGTCGTAGCATTGTTCTTTGCGGGTACTGCTTGCAGCAAAGCGCGTCATGGTTTTGTCTTGTTCTACTTTAAAATTTCCTGGGAAACTTTTATTATTGCCAAGAGTTGGTATACCAATACGAAGGAAATCCTCTCCCATTTTATCGAGTTTGTCAGTTTAAAATTAAACCTCTAGCATATTAACCTTTAACATTTTAATTTCACTTTTGTTTTGGTTGTCAAATCTTATTCTGAATGATACGCAACATGTTGTATGAAAAAGTTCACACATTTCCAATATATCTCTACATTAAATGGTTAATATTTTTCTCGTAATTTATGATGGAATCGAATCGATCTCCTTTCAATGTTTGGAATCGAATTCCCATCGTCCGCATTTAATAAAATCGAATCAATTTTGAGATTATTTTATAACCAGCCGTGCGGACCAGTTGAGCAAATTCTTCATTACTTTTTGTGATAAGGTTGCCTACAACGATGTAAATGCCTGTGACAAACCAGAAATTGGCCTTAAACCAAAAACTTAACGCATGTAGTGTGCCGGTTCAGTCATAGTATGGAAATGATTAAAAGCTTTGGTCACAAAATGCCCCAAAAAAATTACTTTACGTTTCCATCTATTTGGACCAATTCATACATTTGTTTGGGGAAATGGCATTGCTATTTCGCATAAATTTTATTTTTTATAACAACAAGTTATAAAAGGTCTTCATAGTATGGAAATGATTCATAGCTTTGCTCACAAAATGCCAAAAAAAAAAAAAAAATTAATTACTACACGTTTCCATACATTTGGACCAATTCATACATTTGTTTGGGAAAATGGCATTGCTCTTTCGCATAAATTGTGTTTTTTTATAACAACAATTATAGAAGGTCTCCATATTTTATGAAATTAATCTACTTTCATGGGGGAAAATTCTACCAGTGACATTCACAGCCGTCTCTGCTGACGGAAAGCTTCATTCATCACAAAAAACAGCTACTACTGCTGTATTTTTGTGAGTAAGCTTCCGTTTATTTCTTTAGGGAATTACAGCATTTGGATGGACGTCATTTTCTGTATTTAAAAATAAGATTAATTTTTAATTTCAATCGCGATGTTTTTGCTTTAGTTGCAAAATGACTTGAAATTGAGTCAGTAGGGAATTTTTAAGCAAACCAACGTTAAAATCAAATCCTTTGCATGCGATTACATTTTAGCTAATGGCAGCAACACTTTGACCAATGCAATCATTAATAAGTGTCAAATATTTTTAAGAACCTAGAAATTGTCCAATTAATGCCAAAAGCGAAATGGCTTCATTATAGCCTGCAAGGCCTCCAAAGGTAGTGTGACGTTACAAAACTCAATTAATTGCTTTGACAGGCCGTTCCATCCAGCAAAATGTAACTCGTGTTGATGGCAAAACGAAATTGAAAAATCTTACTTTCGATTACGAAAAAGATCCAAGGGGGATTTTGGTAATTTATGATTCAGTTCAGATTGAAACGAATCATGATAAACAGGCAAAATAGTGCCGGAGAGAAAAGATCTACCCTCTTCAACCGAGAAGTCATCGCTTGATCATCATTTGAAATTTAAATTTTCTTCTGGTGCATCTTCGCAATCACTACCCTGAAGGAAGGCAGTTACTTTTCAATTATCAAATGTTCGTATTTCCGACCTCGTGGGACGGAATTTAAAGATCAAACGCTAAAAGTCAAATCGCTTGAAAATTGTCTGTTTATATTTTTTAAAGGAATGGGTTTATTACAAAGAGGCGAAGCCAAAACAAAATTTCTTTTGGACGATAATTTATATCAGTATCAGAGCCATGCATTTATTTCAAAGAAAAAAGGACGCCAATTCGTACTTTTATTTACTTCACTTTCAATTTGTTAAAATGAAACTTAAATCAGTAGTTGATTTGTCCTTTCAATTTGAGTTCACGTGGTCAAAAGGTAACTCAACAAATCAATAAAAAGTAGCGGTATAACTTTTTTGAACAATAATTGTTTCTCTTTCTCTTTTCTTTCTTTTATATTTCTTTGTCAATTATGGAGATAAAGATGAAGATCCCAACGGTTTTTAACTCCACGCCTGAAAGATTATAGTGAAACCGTTAAAAAGTTTGCAGAACCCGTTGCAGCAGAATCGAGTTCAGTTTCCGACAGTTTTCGCAATGCTTCTCGTAACGTTGCAACGGGACAAGTTGCAAGAAACGTCGCCAAATACAACACCCGGCCCGTCGAGCAAGTTGTCTCGCGTTGTAAGGACTTTCGTCGCAACAAAATTGCGACAAAAGTTGCAAGAAAAATTGCAGATTGAAACAATGTCTTTAGCTTCTATGTCAGATACATGATTTCCGGAGTTTTAAGGGTCTTCACATAACTGCGCCAAAAGTACGACTGAAATCAAGGTTTTGTTGCCACGTATAAGAGAAAGCTATTTAATCAAGTTCACATAGTAAGAATGAGTGTTTTGCACCTATCCATGTAAATCCTCAATGAAAACTTGTGTGGTTTGGAAAGTCAGATTAAGAATCGGGATAATTGTAGGAAGTTTTGCCGAAGTTCATGGGAAAACTCGGTCGATATCCGTCTTAAGTTTATTATCCACTTGTGAGGTACAGATAAAGCGGTGTTAATTTTGCTAAAGTGTTTATGACGTGAACGCTTTAACGTTTTCTCTTATCAGAGTTACATTTAAGCCGCAACTAAACAAAAGTAAGAAAGAAATGGAGCCTAATCCTACACTTCGCAGAACTTTGTTCGTAATCGATCTAATTGAGAAAGACGCCGTAAAGGCTGTGTGCTATCTGCCAAAAAGGCTATGTGGCGTCCTCTTCTGTGTTTGTAACTATAGTCAAGTAAACTAGTGGTTTGTAGTACTCCCAGTGTCTTTGTACCTTTGTACATCATAAAAAAGCAACTTATGATTAAAGTTATAAGACCCCGAGAGATTGACAGATAACATGTATACATTTTAATTTCCTAAAATTATCTAAACTAGTGATAATTCTGGCTTTGCATAATAAAAGTGTTAATTTTGCGGTAGTGTTCTGACGAACATCCTTGCAAATCATTTGCTACTCGCGTTAAAAAGTGAGGTGGGATTTGTCTCTGGATACTATTTCAGTGACTAGGACAGTTCTCTGACAACCTTTGTGTCTTAAACTAAATTAGCAATTCGTGTTATTCTGTCTTTCGCAAATTGTTAATTAACATCTCATAGTTAGCGACATACAGGCCAGAGAGAAGCTGATTCAATGTGGCAAGCATGAATATTCACATGAAATTATTATTACTTTTAATTAACTGATGACAACCCTGGCATTCAGGTAAGACGCCTGAATAAGGAATTTAGCATAAAAGCAAAGAAATTAAAAATCCGAGCTTAGACCAAATTCCTGTAGATTTGTTCACCTAGTCATTTTAAAATCGATGTGGATAACCGCCAGTAATATCTCAGAACAGATATGCACCGTGACGAGAATAACTGAAAGCTAATCATTGTAAAATCGATGCTTGGACCTAATGACAGTAGATATGAGCTACAATAACTTAAAGCTGCCGACATCTGGCGTTCTGCAAAATTGTCCAAGAAATAATCAGTTTGCAGGGGTCGCCAGGGCGGCCGGCCAAGGCATAGGTAGTAAGTTTCTTTCTTTAATTGTTCACAGCAAGCGTGCTGTAGTGCAACTATCTTGAAAACGTTAAGTTAGGTGGCGAAATTGTTCTTTCTCACACGTTTTGGAGTGAAAACAACGTTGAAGCGACACCAGGGAAAACAGGGAAAATAATAACAAAAAAACTCAATAACTTCCTACAACTGAACGCCAGAGGGTGTTTAAAAGTAATAACAATAACATAAAACAAAACAATCAGTGTAAGCTGAAAAGTTAATATCCTGGGAAGTTTTGATTGCCGGCCAACTGCTGGAATAAAGTGCGTTTTTCCCATCACGTCGAAGATTCCGGTAAAATGAAAGGATAATTTGGGGGAATAATTACATGAATGCACGTCATAAGTGGAGATCGTGCGTGATTTGGCGTGAAACTGTGGTTTCAAGACGGACGCTACAAAGATTCGCCACGAATCGCTCTCGATCCATGTATTTTTTGCTATGAGATAGGATAACCGAGTCAATTGGAGTTTCTAATAAACGCGTACCAAAATGGTACCCTGGGTGCCAGAGGAATTTTTTTCAAGGTCGGAGAGAACGCTCAGCGATTCCAAATCAACGGTCGAGGACGAAAGAACCTCTGGTCGCACGACCCTAGAACTTCATTTCCATCCGGGACGCAATGAAGCTCATCATTCACAAACATTCCTGAAAATTGCGATTACAGTGATGGCTCATTCTCGTCACCAGAGCCTCGGGTCGACCCAAGGCTCTGGGAAACTCTGTGTAGGAGAACATGCGCCGTAAGGTTTTTACAGCAAAAAATTGGCTATTTCAGCCTTACGGCGCCTGCTCACTCCTCCTGCTAACATGAATGCACCAATTAGAGACGCTTTTGATTGTTCTTCACGAAAACCAATGAGAAGACACTTTGCTTCAAGGTTCCCCAGAGCTCTTCTATCCCTCGGTCAAGAGAAGAACTCTGGGGTCGAGATTGAGTGATGGCTATACACCATTCCATGCAAATTGGCACTTAACCATTATTCAGCGATGATTGAAAGTTTTGGAAAATAATCGGCACATTTACCAGTCAGTTGATCTTAAGTGGTTAAGTGGATAAAAAACAGTTTCTTCAAAGTAGCTGCTCCGGGTTCAAATCCTGTCGTGGGACTACTTTTAGTTTCTTATTTTTGTCTGTTACCACAAGCCCTGGGACAGAGTAATCTAAGTGGAGGGTAATACTTCATTTGGAACAAACTAACAGTGAAAGATAATCCTTCATTTGAGAAAGAGATCACGTTGGCTAATTCTTAGTGAGCCCTGGGTAGTTGCAATGGGCTGCGTCGGCTGGTGATTGGTTCATTTGACGTTCTGTGTTTTGCTGGGTGTTCACATTGCTTGATAAAAATGAATCCAAATTCGTTTCCAAGGTTACAAATTGATACGTGACTTAACTCACTAAAAGACTTGACCAAGCAAAGAGATCAACTAATAATAATCTTAGTAATTTATTTCTCTTTTGTTTTTCCTTTTTGATGAATGTACAAGAGGGAAGCCTTTAAAATATTCCTTTGAAAAGGTTAAAAGACATATTACAACAATGACCTTCAAGCAGGAAAACATTTCTTCACCTTGGTAACAAAACTATTTACCTCAATACAAATACGAATAGTTGAGTCCGCCAATGAACCCATTATCAATTTATGGCCCGTCCGAACGGTAAATGTTGAGTGATAAAAATGCCCAAGATTTTATCCAGTGGTCAAGTGGAATAAAACAACCAAACACATTAACAAAGAAAATTACAGAAGACAGAAACTGGTTGCCTAAGCGTCTCAGCACGCATGAACACATCAAATGCTGATCTTCCTGTAGAAGATGCGCAAAAGAGTCAAATGCCTGGTCACCCCCTGAGAAAGTGTTACTTTTTAACATTTTTCGTTTGGACAGGCTTGAATACGAATATTTACAAAAACACACCCTTGTGTCGCTTTGCGCTGACCTTAGAGGCAAAAAATACGAGATTAAGTTAGTTTAGAAATATTTTTGCAATATACTGCGATATCTTAGTATTTTAAATTAAATATAAATGTAGCTGGTGTAAATTACTTTTTTAAACACGTCTCGATCCCAAAGGCCAGCAATGGGCATTTTATCATAATTTATTTCTTTGAAATCCTTCAACGAAGCATTAGAAATGACAACTGCTGGGCAATGCTCTCATATAGCACTGTATATGATTTTAGATGGCGCTGTCTGAAAGCATGCTCGGTGGTACAATATAAGGTACCATATAAAGTATCCTCCTGCGGACCTCCTGTGGCCATGCTCCTTGTTGTTAGCTGACCGTGATTGAGCCCACTGTCTCACATAATACTTGACAATAACTACACTGTTATTTAGTAAACCCGGACACCGGACAGTAAAAGGCGCACGCTGAACAAAGTCAGTTTCGACCCAGAGGCAGAGTTCCAAAAGTCTGTCAGCCCAACAAAAAATAAAAGAAAAAAGCCTCTGATTTTTTTATTATC
Source organism: Montipora capricornis (assembly GCF_036669925.1). NCBI lineage: Eukaryota > Metazoa > Cnidaria > Anthozoa > Scleractinia > Acroporidae > Montipora > Montipora capricornis. The sequence goes on from NC_090883.1 coordinate 42,679,439, forward strand.
TCTAAGCCCTGCCCAAACCAAAACTTAACATTAACTATAATCAACTTCGATTTTTAGTACTCTTAAGAAAAAAATGTTCCATTTAAGCCTGTGCGCACTGTATCCTCAAGCTTTCTCTGACGGACACATCAGCGTCAAGTCACTGCCTCCAACTTTCTTGAAAGTCAATTCCGAGTCCAATGAGCAGTTTTTGACCGTCAAATTGTAGGGTTTTTTACCAAGTTCACACTTCACGCGCTCGTTTACGCGGACGTCCAACATCTTACCACATTTTCTGTGATAACAAAGGAACATCAAAACTACAGGTTAAAACGAAGGAAAATGTGAAAAGATGACAAAAGGTAGAATAATTAATGTAGACGTAGACAATTCAATGAATCAAACATAACGCAAAAAGCCAACGCATGCAGCCGACAAATTGCGCGGGAAAATGCTTGCGATTAAGACACCTTGTTTCGATTTTGCTTCTGACTGGCTGAGAAAGTGACGCAAAGAACCAATCAACAAGCTTTCTGGTGGAAATGCAAAGAGAACGCAAATTTACTTTCGAGATTCAACTGAAATTCGCCATACAACGCTTCAAGAGGCAAAAAAAGATCCAGTGTTGCCCAAGTGAACAGTCCACCCACCCACCCCAACATCTCTTTCAAACGACCAACCCCTCCCCCACCTCTCCTCCCCTCCGTTCTGACCCATTCTCTCTCACAGAAAATGCGAATATAACTGAGATAAATCACTCACTGGAATATCTGCAGGTACAAAGTAGCCATGCATTCAGCCACTCGGTTGGCTTTTGATTCACTGACCAGACATATAACCAGGTCATTGGTTGGAATATGCACTACGATCAGCTGATCATCACCAGGCGTTACACTCAGACCTGTTACCTATAACATAAAAACACAGACACCGTGCAATTATTTTAACCTACGAACGAAATGATACATGAAATGAACCATATACTGAACTGCGGATATAAAATCAAGTGAGGCAGGAGCCCATTATAAGCCCGTTGAAGTCCTGAAATTTTCAGGCTTCTCTACGCAACTGCTAAAATTGCGTTCGTGACTGCGAGGATCATAGTTTCACTTTATTTTTGACCTCTTGTTTCATAGCAGCCATTTGTTTTTAGAGTCTAAGTGTCCCTGCGACCAAAAAATCAATTCCTATTTTTCTTTGGATTTAAAAACTATGTTAACTAAACACTAGGCGACCGAAGTTTTAAGCCTTGATTTCAAAAAGACACTTGTTTATTTTACAGCGCGACGCGCCTTACCGTGGCCACCTAACTAAGTTTTTTACAAATTGTCCGCCAATCAGGATGTGTGAATTTGATTGACAGTCACGCGTCCTTGCAAAGTTCGCACGAGTTGTAAGTTGAACACCGTTGCATGGGTTGTTGAGTTGACGTGTTTACACGTAATTGTCAAATGTGAAAGTTTGTTGGGTGGCCACGGTAAGGTGCGTTGCACTGTAACTGGAATTTTCCTATTTAATGGTTCGCCACTACTAACTTAAGATCTTGAGAGAGAAAGGCATGCAATGCGTGTGAACGCCGCAGAATTAATATGCAGCACGGGAGTTTTGGGCTTTCAAACTTTTAAACTCGCGTTTTGCATATATAATAAACTGCATTCACACGCTGAAATTTTAAGCTAGTGAGCCTTTGAGGTCACTTTTCCCTGGATCCAACCCTCTGAGGTCCAATCGGTCAGTTTTGAACGTAAGTAATGGCAGACCGTAAAATCCAAAAACTCACACTCCAAGTAAACGACCTTTGGATAAAGATAAAAGTTCAATATTTTGCCAGTCAGGTGTTAAGCAAACACGCTTTCAAAATTTGAAGAAAAAAAGAAAGTGATTTTTTTGATCACAGAGGTACTTTAAGGTCCACTGTCCCGCTGTACGTTCATTTCTGTGAATGCTTTCTAAACCATTCTAAAGACCGCAAAATCAATAGCCTGTTGCAGGTTCCCAGACAGTCGAGAAAGCGAATAGCGGAACTGCGCCCAAAAAACGCCTGGAAGCTGAGATCGAGGAAGGCGGGGGAGGCTTTCAGTAAGTGCAGCAGCTCTTGTAACCCGCTATTGTTTGGTATTGTCAGGAGTATCAATCGTTTTCACGTCTAAGTCATATTTTCAATTGTTTAATCTTTTGTTTTGGCTTGGATAGCCAATCAATCACATGATACGTTACGAGAGCTGCTACAACACACGAGGCTTCCCCGCCATACCTTGACCCCAGCTCTCATGCATTTTTTTGCTTTTCGCTTCCCCGTCTATCTGGGATCCTGGAAAAGGCTACAAAATCACAGAATGACAGAGGTTGATTTACGCTATTGCTACCTCAAAGACATTAATAAATTTGACAGTTAGTTGCCTGGAAACGTGCGAAGGGACAACTAGAAAGCGTTCTCGGCGGGAATTGACCCTACGAACTTCGTAACACAGGTTGTATACCCTTCCCCCACTGAGCTAAAGGAATCCTGGTGAGACAAGTGCGGGTTCCTTTTCAGTTGACGCTTTGTCCACTGTCACCCATTTACCATTTCTTAGGGTACATTACAGCATCACCACGATTATAAATTGCATCTATTAACTTGTTGAATAAACAGGGTAGTATTGAAAATTGATTCTTGCTTAACAGGTCCATGGAACGGTTAGATAGATTAAACTGTCCATATTGAAAAACAGAGAAAAACAGTGTTATAGCCGAAGGGAAAAAAAAGGAAGGAAAAAAAAGATGATGTCTTTCTATGCATTTGAGGTCAACATTTTACACACCTTATCCAGTGGGACCATCTTCATAACTTTGAACTTGTTATCCAGTTTAATAATCGATGCTGTCGTCACCACCAAAATACGGTCAGCGGCTTTGATCCTCATGTTAATCTAAAAACATGCGAGGCGTAAGTTGGTGAGATCTTTTTTGAGGGGTATGCAACACGTTGCGCCTGATATAACTGTTAAGGAGTAAACTAACTCTTAATTTGACAGCTAAGAATTACGTGGTCGCTAGTTCCCTCAACGCCGACATCCTACTGCAGTAAATCCCGAATCAAAAAGAAGCCCATCCTTTTTTACGAGATAAGCAGTGCCTGCCCAGTTTCTGGTGTTTCATGTTGGACGTATGATTTTTCCGCGGTTGATGCAACAGCCATGCGATTACTCGCGCTTGCCGGCGTTTCGAAGTTTTTCTTCTACTTTACATACAACTATCAGTTAAAGCCATTCTTAATTTAGTAACGGTCGTCGAAAGCAATCTCGCAATTGCTTTGCTTTTACATTGCTATGCATGGTGATTGGCTAAAAAATAACGTGTAACGCTCTCAGCCAATCAGAGGGAACGCAAAACCAATGATGACCGATGACTGGCTCGAACCCGCATGAATTTTCTTTGCTTGTCGTTTGCCAATTTAGTTTCCTTCGCTGCAGCGTTTTTGGCTGTTACGCACGCCGTCCCAAAAGGGAGTGTCACGTGAGATTTCGAAGACAGCTGCGAACGAGACCAGTTGCTGATTTGAAGGGGGAACGTTTTTTCACACGTCTAGCGCTTATATTTCGACAGAGGTATTTATTACAATGTAATTTTAAGTGGTATGTTTAATCCCATGTAATCCGGCCATTTGAGTGTTAGCCCCGGTAATGGAAATGGGCCTTGGCCTGACCAGGATGAAAACTGAATCCACGACCACCAGATTGGATGGCGTGCTCCCTACTGAAAGTTTACGCCCTGAAAAGAATGCCAGGAACTGTCCACAGAAAATTAGCTGCCCACGATAAATGACTTTTACTCTTACTTTTTTGGCGTAAGATGAAAACAGCACTTTCTCTCCTGGAGTTGAAAATCGGTTAGCAACATTCCTCTTGAACATTTCCGCTTGGGAGTTTTCTTCGAACTGAAAAACGAAAACAGCGCTGGCTGTATTATCAATACTTATGCTATAAATAAGGGTACGTCACAAAATCTGAGTGTTGGGAGATAATTTTTTCCTTTCGTAAAATGTGTTCCTGTTTGCTTATTTTCAATGTTTGTTGTGAAAGGTTGGAATAATCTTTTGGAAAAACGTGCAGGATCCCATAACCAGGAGACTACAACTCCAATACTGGTTTATGTTATGGCATTTTCACAGATCAAGGTAGTTTCAGACGAGTTTTAAATAAGATTTGGCTTGTACGAGTGACCATTTTCAATCCCGTAGTAATAATTTGTCATGCAAGGACTTGTGATTGGCTGGAAAGGCCTGGTTTCGTGGCAAAATCAATCTAAAAATAACTCGGTCAGTAAAAACGCCGTTCCATAAAGACAGCGAAGATGTACGCACTCCTAGTCATGGGCTCTTGGTCAGTCTGCATAGCTTTATGTAAAGTGTATGGTTTACTGGCGGTTTTCCTGAATAATGTAGCACAAAGTAGGATATTCCCGAAAATTTAGATTTTTCATAGTTGCGCCCAATTGCTGCGCCCACAATAAAATAAAATAAAATTCTTAATTGACCGCTTTGCGGGGTCAATTAAGTCGAGGAACTAAATATTTAAGCAAGAGCAACAACGTAGATTTGATTTTAGTGGTGTAAACTGTCATTGTACCTGAAGAAGGCTTGTTTGGCCAGCCGAAATATAGTACACCACTAAAGTCAAAGCTACGTTGTATCGGCTCTTGCTTAAATATTTAGTTTCTCAACTTGTAATTACGCCGATCAGATCAAGCCACTGATCCAACGTACACCGACAGGAAGATTGTCCATGGTTGCTTGCTTCAAAACTCCTCAATTAAGTCATACGATATTTAGAACTCCCACTGGTCGGAAGAAGATTCTTCATGGGAGAAGGTGGATTTCAATGATCATTACATGAAAAATCTCGCTACCTACATTTTCAGTCGATTTGAGGTTTGTGACTTCCTGCGCGTTGATAGCACCGGCTACAAGTTTTTGCTTAGCTGGTGTAGCAGCTCTCGAAAGATGGCTATTATCTGTTATCGAAGTAGCTTCAATACTTTTTGCTACTGAAATTGTGTACTTTGCGTCCTTGCCAAAGGCAACAAAGCAATGTTGCATTCCTACCCTAGCGAGATAGTTTCCATGCCAACGCGTCTGTAGTCCCCAGTTCTTTCGCTTTCCACCCAGACAGTCATAAGCTGCTGCCTTCAGCATGACCTCTTCATGTTCCTCCTTTGGAATGCGTGACAGCACCTTGTAAGCCCACCACCTGTGGACCACACAATACATTTTACAGTCAGCGTTTCACACGCAAACAATATTCCTTACCAAAGAATCTAGAAACAAGCAATATTTTAAAATTTCTCCGTGAACATAAAATTTTGAAGTAGAATGGCGCTTGCGGTGTTGACCTATATCCCTAGGACATGAGTAATGCAAACTGATCGAATGGAAGACACTGGGAGAAGATCGTGCTCAACAACGCCCCGTCAAAAAGTAAACCACGCTCGAGTTTTCCGAACTTTTTTTCAGTAAGCTTCCATGAGATCTAAACCAAAAGGTATACCTTCAAGTTAAAAGTGCAACATACAAAAAACTTCGCTTTCCTTGCAAACAATTAGTGCGAGATGAGCCGCTCAAGTCTCCAAAGCTACGAATGAGAAATGAGATGGGACAGTTGGGAGAACATGCATGTTGATACTAAACCCTCAAGGGTTGAATACAATCGAAGTCTTTGATAAAAAGAAAGCACACACAAAGACATAAACCACTTATTTCACCTTTCCAAAATCTTGTTGGCATGGGAGAAGAACTTCTTGGCTAACGAGGGAGGAGTGGGTGGTTTGATGCTTTTGCCATAGTCAGGAAGATTCTTGCAGTTGCTGCAAGGAATTAGAAACATTTGAAATAAGTACCCCTGTTTTTCTTTTTTTGCAGTTGACAGAGAAAACCCTGTACAACTGAGCCACTGGTTAATAGTTTCTCAGTCCCTAAGTACCTTAACTTCCAATTAAAACTGCGTTAAAACCAGCGTTTTATACTCTTACAATTACGCAACATCGTAATTTTTCGTAAACTCTGCAGGGCGTTTAAGGATCCAACACACTGATTGCAAAAGTGAAGGGGACGTTGTAGCCCCAGATGTGGTAGTTTGGTGTCTTTGGTACCATCTTGGTTGGATGAAACAAACTTCGTCGATAGACGTTACTCTAACAGCCGAAGATTAAACCTTAGTCTGCGCCTGCGGAAAGTTTCCGCTCTTGGTGAATGAGTTTCTGACAAAACCAGTTTCACGGAACCACCGGGAAAAACTGTCTAAGCGCTCGATGGCCACTACACGAAATGCATGAGATGTCAAAAAATGTCACATGCGGAATCCGCAAAACTCGACCATCAAAAAGGGACCCGAAAAAGCTTCCCCTGGAGCCCCCTCCCAGCCTTTCCCTTCCCCTCCCCTACTCCACTCTGTCCTGTAGCTGACCTGTAGGCATCACGCAGTTGGACCACGAAGCTTTTCACACAGTATCCTCTTAAACTGTTGACGATCACATTAATGGCGCGGATCTGTCGAAGTCGTCTTCTAGCCAGAGTACCTCTCCAGTGCTGAAAGAAACAAAAGGGGAAATTACTGAAATGAAAGGCCCAGCCGGATCCATGACATACTGCTTAAGAAAAGCGGTCGGTGAAATCTTAAAAGGGCAGTTTAAGAAACGACGACGGCTACGACTACGACAACGACATTAGGGCCGTTTATACGAGAGAAAATAAGCCGCGGCTAACTCTGGCCGCGGCTTACGTAAGCCGCGAACACCTCGTATAAAATGGTACAAAATGTACGTTCACGGCTTTCTCAAGCCGCGGCTATCCTGGCCGGGGAGTTTATACTGGTATA
>NC_090883.1:42691341-42728841 GCF_036669925.1 Montipora capricornis
TTTTTATGTTGCTTAAGTGGGAAAACTCTGTCGGACAAAATTCCAAACCAGGCGCAACTACGCGCAGAATTTTAACATGCCTGTACATGGCATACAACCACACGGGCCGGAAATAAGTTATCCTTTGAAGCCATTTCTCATAGATGGAGATAGACGAGCGTTTTGGGATCGATGTATGTACATCACGAATAACTTGAGCGAAAAGGTTGCTGATGAACAGGGAGCCAAGTTTTTTAGCGAACTTTTGGTCGAGTTAAAAAATTATGGAAACGTAATTGACAGAAGAGACGGGTAAAAATTCTCGAGGCAAATGGTCGAACCCTTTGCTAATATCCAAAACACGAAAATTATCCTGACACTGATTACTAAACTTCCGTTCATAGAACAAAACAGAAAAAAATAATAGGACTCTAGTCTAAGGAACAGAACAGAAGCTAAATGTATCATAAATTGTCTGTTGGCACCGTGTTTGTTTATGACCAGTGAGCGACGCGTGCTTTAGATGAAAAACTTAAGTCTCTTGGCTTGTGTTTGGGAGGAGCGCAGCTGATTTTATAGAGTCATAACTTATTCAACGTTTCTTGGCATTGGAAAATATAATTCTCGCTAATAAGCGATAGCACGCGAATAGAAATGCCACGTCGTTCCTCATAAATTTTCGTTAGTTTTATTGTTAAATTTTCGGAACAAACACGCCAATGGCTACTAATTTTGCCAGGGATATGTTTTGACGGATGAAAGTATAAAGTCACTTTAATTTTGCTTGTGAATAAATGAAATAAAAATAAAATCTTGGGTATGGAACACAAGGTGTTTATTCGCGCTTTTTCAGCGCCAGTACTTCGGTTTACAAGTGAAAACTAAAAACTAGTTGCTTCGGACGACAAACAAAATATAGGACGATGTATGGTCTATGTGTAAAATAAAGATTCTATGTGATATCAAAGAAAATGATTATTAAAATGTTAATTTAAAGCAGAGCATCTGGTCTTTAGAGTTCTGCTTCGAGCATTTGCCTAGTTGACATCTACGTAGATTTGTCTATATAATAACTAACATATGAACTGGTGCATTTCAATAACCGATGGCAAAAAATAATGACAATAATAATTACCATTGTTGAAATTTTTGAGGAAGAAAATATATCTTTAGAATTCTTGGATCACCAAGTATTCTCCGCGGCGTACAGTGTTTATGCGGTTGTATATTTACGCTGCTCTTAAAAAGTTCATATGCTCTCGTTTCCGAGAAATATTATCCTTGGCTATTTACAGCAACTTTCACTCAAATTCCCCTTACCGGCGCTTCAAATCTGTGCTTTCTTAATTGTTTGCCTCCAACGCGCTTGAAAAAGTCACCCGCAGTCACGGATTCAATCGGAATCTACAAATTGCGACATGCAAAAACTGCCAAGAATTAAATAAAATTGCCGGTTAATCTGTAAGAATGGATTTCTTTGTCGTAGCATTGTTCTTTGCGGGTACTGCTTGCAGCAAAGCGCGTCATGGTTTTGTCTTGTTCTACTTTAAAATTTCCTGGGAAACTTTTATTATTGCCAAGAGTTGGTATACCAATACGAAGGAAATCCTCTCCCATTTTATCGAGTTTGTCAGTTTAAAATTAAACCTCTAGCATATTAACCTTTAACATTTTAATTTCACTTTTGTTTTGGTTGTCAAATCTTATTCTGAATGATACGCAACATGTTGTATGAAAAAGTTCACACATTTCCAATATATCTCTACATTAAATGGTTAATATTTTTCTCGTAATTTATGATGGAATCGAATCGATCTCCTTTCAATGTTTGGAATCGAATTCCCATCGTCCGCATTTAATAAAATCGAATCAATTTTGAGATTATTTTATAACCAGCCGTGCGGACCAGTTGAGCAAATTCTTCATTACTTTTTGTGATAAGGTTGCCTACAACGATGTAAATGCCTGTGACAAACCAGAAATTGGCCTTAAACCAAAAACTTAACGCATGTAGTGTGCCGGTTCAGTCATAGTATGGAAATGATTAAAAGCTTTGGTCACAAAATGCCCCAAAAAAATTACTTTACGTTTCCATCTATTTGGACCAATTCATACATTTGTTTGGGGAAATGGCATTGCTATTTCGCATAAATTTTATTTTTTATAACAACAAGTTATAAAAGGTCTTCATAGTATGGAAATGATTCATAGCTTTGCTCACAAAATGCCAAAAAAAAAAAAAAATTAATTACAAAACGTTTCCATACCTTTTGACCAATTCATACATTTGTTTGGGAAAATGGCATTGCTCTTTCGCATAAATTGTGTTTTTTATAACAACAATTATAGAAGGTCTCCATATTTTATGAAATTAATCTACTTTCATGGGGGAAAATTCTACCAGTGACATTCACAGCCGTCTCTGCTGACGGAAAGCTTCATTCATCACAAAAAACAGCTACTACTGCTGTATTTTTGTGAGTAAGCTTCCGTTTATTTCTTTAGGGAATTACAGCATTTGGATGGACGTCATTTTCTGTATTTAAAAATAAGATTAATTTTTAATTTCAATCGCGATGTTTTTGCTTTAGTTGCAAAATGACTTGAAATTGAGTCAGTAGGGAATTTTTAAGCAAACCAACGTTAAAATCAAATCCTTTGCATGCGATTACATTTTAGCTAATGGCAGCAACACTTTGACCAATGCAATCATTAATAAGTGTCAAATATTTTTAAGAACCTAGAAATTGTCCAATTAATGCCAAAAGCGAAATGGCTTCATTATAGCCTGCAAGGCCTCCAAAGGTAGTGTGACGTTACAAAACTCAATTAATTGCTTTGACAGGCCGTTCCATCCAGCAAAATGTAACTCGTGTTGATGGCAAAACGAAATTGAAAAATCTTACTTTCGATTACGAAAAAGATCCAAGGGGGATTTTGGTAATTTATGATTCAGTTCAGATTGAAACGAATCATGATAAACAGGCAAAATAGTGCCGGAGAGAAAAGATCTACCCTCTTCAACCGAGAAGTCATCGCTTGATCATCATTTGAAATTTAAATTTTCTTCTGGTGCATCTTCGCAATCACTACCTGAAGGAAGGCAGTTACTTTTCAATTATCAAATGTTCGTATTTCCGACCTCGTGGGACGGAATTTAAAGATCAAACGCTAAAAGTCAAATCGCTTGAAAATTGTCTGTTTATATTTTTTAAAGGAATGGGTTTATTACAAAGAGGCGAAGCCAAAACAAAATTTCTTTTGGACGATAATTTATATCAGTATCAGAGCCATGCATTTATTTCAAAGAAAAAAGGACGCCAATTCGTACTTTTATTTACTTCACTTTCAATTTGTTAAAATGAAACTTAAATCAGTAGTTGATTTGTCCTTTCAATTTGAGTTCACGTGGTCAAAAGGTAACTCAACAAATCAATAAAAAGTAGCGGTATAACTTTTTTGAACAATAATTGTTTCTCTTTCTCTTTTCTTTCTTTTATATTTCTTTGTCAATTATGGAGATAAAGATGAAGATCCCAACGGTTTTTAACTCCACGCCTGAAAGATTATAGTGAAACCGTTAAAAAGTTTGCAGAACCCGTTGCAGCAGAATCGAGTTCAGTTTCCGACAGTTTTCGCAATGCTTCTCGTAACGTTGCAACGGGACAAGTTGCAAGAAACGTCGCCAAATACAACACCCGGCCCGTCGAGCAAGTTGTCTCGCGTTGTAAGGACTTTCGTCGCAACAAAATTGCGACAAAAGTTGCAAGAAAAATTGCAGATTGAAACAATGTCTTTAGCTTCTATGTCAGATACATGATTTCCGGAGTTTTAAGGGTCTTCACATAACTGCGCCAAAAGTACGACTGAAATCAAGGTTTGTTGCCACGTATAAGAGAAAGCTATTTAATCAAGTTCACATAGTAAGAATGAGTGTTTTGCACCTATCCATGTAAATCCTCAATGAAAACTTGTGTGGTTTGGAAAGTCAGATTAAGAATCGGGATAATTGTAGGAAGTTTTGCCGAAGTTCATGGGAAAACTCGGTCGATATCCGTCTTAAGTTTATTATCCACTTGTGAGGTACAGATAAAGCGGTGTTAATTTTGCTAAAGTGTTTATGACGTGAACGCTTTAACGTTTTCTCTTATCAGAGTTACATTTAAGCCGCAACTAAACAAAAGTAAGAAAGAAATGGAGCCTAATCCTACACTTCGCAGAACTTTGTTCGTAATCGATCTAATTGAGAAAGACGCCGTAAAGGCTGTGTGCTATCTGCCAAAAAGGCTATGTGGCGTCCTCTTCTGTGTTTGTAACTATAGTCAAGTAAACTAGTGGTTTGTAGTACTCCCAGTGTCTTTGTACCTTTGTACATCATAAAAAAGCAACTTATGATTAAAGTTATAAGACCCCGAGAGATTGACAGATAACATGTATACATTTTAATTTCCTAAAATTATCTAAACTAGTGATAATTCTGGCTTTGCATAATAAAAGTGTTAATTTTGCGGTAGTGTTCTGACGAACATCCTTGCAAATCATTTGCTACTCGCGTTAAAAAGTGAGGTGGGATTTGTCTCTGGATACTATTTCAGTGACTAGGACAGTTCTCTGACAACCTTTGTGTCTTAAACTAAATTAGCAATTCGTGTTATTCTGTCTTTCGCAAATTGTTAATTAACATCTCATAGTTAGCGACATACAGGCCAGAGAGAAGCTGATTCAATGTGGCAAGCATGAATATTCACATGAAATTATTATTACTTTTAATTAACTGATGACAACCCTGGCATTCAGGTAAGACGCCTGAATAAGGAATTTAGCATAAAAGCAAAGAAATTAAAAATCCGAGCTTAGACCAAATTCCTGTAGATTTGTTCACCTAGTCATTTTAAAATCGATGTGGATAACCGCCAGTAATATCTCAGAACAGATATGCACCGTGACGAGAATAACTGAAAGCTAATCATTGTAAAATCGATGCTTGGACCTAATGACAGTAGATATGAGCTACAATAACTTAAAGCTGCCGACATCTGGCGTTCTGCAAAATTGTCCAAGAAATAATCAGTTTGCAGGGGTCGCCAGGGCGGCCGGCCAAGGCATAGGTAGTAAGTTTCTTTCTTTAATTGTTCACAGCAAGCGTGCTGTAGTGCAACTATCTTGAAAACGTTAAGTTAGGTGGCGAAATTGTTCTTTCTCACACGTTTTGGAGTGAAAACAACGTTGAAGCGACACCAGGGAAAACAGGGAAAATAATAACAAAAAAACTCAATAACTTCCTACAACTGAACGCCAGAGGGTGTTTAAAAGTAATAACAATAACATAAAACAAAACAATCAGTGTAAGCTGAAAAGTTAATATCCTGGGAAGTTTTGATTGCCGGCCAACTGCTGGAATAAAGTGCGTTTTTCCCATCACGTCGAAGATTCCGGTAAAATGAAAGGATAATTTGGGGGAATAATTACATGAATGCACGTCATAAGTGGAGATCGTGCGTGATTTGGCGTGAAACTGTGGTTTCAAGACGGACGCTACAAAGATTCGCCACGAATCGCTCTCGATCCATGTATTTTTTGCTATGAGATAGGATAACCGAGTCAATTGGAGTTTCTAATAAACGCGTACCAAAATGGTACCCTGGGTGCCAGAGGAATTTTTTTCAAGGTCGGAGAGAACGCTCAGCGATTCCAAATCAACGGTCGAGGACGAAAGAACCTCTGGTCGCACGACCCTAGAACTTCATTTCCATCCGGGACGCAATGAAGCTCATCATTCACAAACATTCCTGAAAATTGCGATTACAGTGATGGCTCATTCTCGTCACCAGAGCCTCGGGTCGACCCAAGGCTCTGGGAAACTCTGTGTAGGAGAACATGCGCCGTAAGGTTTTTACAGCAAAAAATTGGCTATTTCAGCCTTACGGCGCCTGCTCACTCCTCCTGCTAACATGAATGCACCAATTAGAGACGCTTTTGATTGTTCTTCACGAAAACCAATGAGAAGACACTTTGCTTCAAGGTTCCCCAGAGCTCTTCTATCCCTCGGTCAAGAGAAGAACTCTGGGGTCGAGATTGAGTGATGGCTATACACCATTCCATGCAAATTGGCACTTAACCATTATTCAGCGATGATTGAAAGTTTTGGAAAATAATCGGCACATTTACCAGTCAGTTGATCTTAAGTGGTTAAGTGGATAAAAAACAGTTTCTTCAAAGTAGCTGCTCCGGGTTCAAATCCTGTCGTGGGACTACTTTTAGTTTCTTATTTTTGTCTGTTACCACAAGCCCTGGGACAGAGTAATCTAAGTGGAGGGTAATACTTCATTTGGAACAAACTAACAGTGAAAGATAATCCTTCATTTGAGAAAGAGATCACGTTGGCTAATTCTTAGTGAGCCCTGGGTAGTTGCAATGGGCTGCGTCGGCTGGTGATTGGTTCATTTGACGTTCTGTGTTTTGCTGGGTGTTCACATTGCTTGATAAAAATGAATCCAAATTCGTTTCCAAGGTTACAAATTGATACGTGACTTAACTCACTAAAAGACTTGACCAAGCAAAGAGATCAACTAATAATAATCTTAGTAATTTATTTCTCTTTTGTTTTTCCTTTTTGATGAATGTACAAGAGGGAAGCCTTTAAAATATTCCTTTGAAAAGGTTAAAAGACATATTACAACAATGACCTTCAAGCAGGAAAACATTTCTTCACCTTGGTAACAAAACTATTTACCTCAATACAAATACGAATAGTTGAGTCCGCCAATGAACCCATTATCAATTTATGGCCCGTCCGAACGGTAAATGTTGAGTGATAAAAATGCCCAAGATTTTATCCAGTGGTCAAGTGGAATAAAACAACCAAACACATTAACAAAGAAAATTACAGAAGACAGAAACTGGTTGCCTAAGCGTCTCAGCACGCATGAACACATCAAATGCTGATCTTCCTGTAGAAGATGCGCAAAAGAGTCAAATGCCTGGTCACCCCCTGAGAAAGTGTTACTTTTTAACATTTTTCGTTTGGACAGGCTTGAATACGAATATTTACAAAAACACACCCTTGTGTCGCTTTGCGCTGACCTTAGAGGCAAAAAATACGAGATTAAGTTAGTTTAGAAATATTTTTTGCAATATACTGCGATATCTTAGTATTTTAAATTAAATATAAATGTAGCTGGTGTAAATTACTTTTTTAAACACGTCTCGATCCCAAAGGCCAGCAATGGGCATTTTATCATAATTTATTTCTTTGAAATCCTTCAACGAAGCATTAGAAATGACAACTGCTGGGCAATGCTCTCATATAGCACTGTATATGATTTTAGATGGCGCTGTCTGAAAGCATGCTCGGTGGTACAATATAAGGTACCATATAAAGTATCCTCCTGCGGACCTCCTGTGGCCATGCTCCTTGTTGTTAGCTGACCGTGATTGAGCCCACTGTCTCACATAATACTTGACAATAACTACACTGTTATTTAGTAAACCCGGACACCGGACAGTAAAAGGCGCACGCTGAACAAAGTCAGTTTCGACCCAGAGGCAGAGTTCCAAAAGTCTGTCAGCCCAACAAAAAATAAAAGAAAAAAGCCTCTGATTTTTTTATTATCTCTAAGCCCTGCCCAAACCAAAACTTAACATTAACTATAATCAACTTCGATTTTTAGTACTCTTAAGAAAAAAATGTTCCATTTAAGCCTGTGCGCACTGTATCCTCAAGCTTTCTCTGACGGACACATCAGCGTCAAGTCACTGCCTCCAACTTTCTTGAAAGTCAATTCCGAGTCCAATGAGCAGTTTTTGACCGTCAAATTGTAGGGTTTTTTACCAAGTTCACACTTCACGCGCTCGTTTACGCGGACGTCCAACATCTTACCACATTTTCTGTGATAACAAAGGAACATCAAAACTACAGGTTAAAACGAAGGAAAATGTGAAAAGATGACAAAAGGTAGAATAATTAATGTAGACGTAGACAATTCAATGAATCAAACATAACGCAAAAAGCCAACGCATGCAGCCGACAAATTGCGCGGGAAAATGCTTGCGATTAAGACACCTTGTTTCGATTTTGCTTCTGACTGGCTGAGAAAGTGACGCAAAGAACCAATCAACAAGCTTTCTGGTGGAAATGCAAAGAGAACGCAAATTTACTTTCGAGATTCAACTGAAATTCGCCATACAACGCTTCAAGAGGCAAAAAAAGATCCAGTGTTGCCCAAGTGAACAGTCCACCCACCCACCCCAACATCTCTTTCAAACGACCAACCCCTCCCCCACCTCTCCTCCCCTCCGTTCTGACCCATTCTCTCTCACAGAAAATGCGAATATAACTGAGATAAATCACTCACTGGAATATCTGCAGGTACAAAGTAGCCATGCATTCAGCCACTCGGTTGGCTTTTGATTCACTGACCAGACATATAACCAGGTCATTGGTTGGAATATGCACTACGATCAGCTGATCATCACCAGGCGTTACACTCAGACCTGTTACCTATAACATAAAAACACAGACACCGTGCAATTATTTTAACCTACGAACGAAATGATACATGAAATGAACCATATACTGAACTGCGGATATAAAATCAAGTGAGGCAGGAGCCCATTATAAGCCCGTTGAAGTCCTGAAATTTTCAGGCTTCTCTACGCAACTGCTAAAATTGCGTTCGTGACTGCGAGGATCATAGTTTCACTTTATTTTTGACCTCTTGTTTCATAGCAGCCAATTTGTTTTTAGAGTCTAAGTGTCCCTGCGACCAAAAAATCAATTCCTATTTTTCTTTGGATTTAAAAACTATGTTAACTAAACACTAGGCGACCGAAGTTTTAAGCCTTGATTTCAAAAAGACACTTGTTTATTTTACAGCGCGACGCGCCTTACCGTGGCCAC
Organism: Montipora capricornis; assembly: GCF_036669925.1. Taxonomy (NCBI): domain Eukaryota; kingdom Metazoa; phylum Cnidaria; class Anthozoa; order Scleractinia; family Acroporidae; genus Montipora; species Montipora capricornis. The sequence goes on from NC_090883.1 coordinate 42,700,220, forward strand.
CTAACTAAGTTTTTTACAAATTGTCCGCCAATCAGGATGTGTGAATTTGATTGACAGTCACGCGTCCTTGCAAAGTTCGCACGAGTTGTAAGTTGAACACCGTTGCATGGGTTGTTGAGTTGACGTGTTTACACGTAATTGTCAAATGTGAAAGTTTGTTGGGTGGCCACGGTAAGGTGCGTTGCACTGTAACTGGAATTTTCCTATTTAATGGTTCGCCACTACTAACTTAAGATCTTGAGAGAGAAAGGCATGCAATGCGTGTGAACGCCGCAGAATTAATATGCAGCACGGGAGTTTTGGGCTTTCAAACTTTTAAACTCGCGTTTTGCATATATAATAAACTGCATTCACACGCTGAAATTTTAAGCTAGTGAGCCTTTGAGGTCACTTTTCCCTGGATCCAACCCTCTGAGGTCCAATCGGTCAGTTTTGAACGTGAGTAATGGCAGACCGTAAAATCCAAAACTCACACTCCAAGTAAACGACCTTTGGATAAAGATAAAAGTTCAATATTTTGCCAGTCAGGTGTTAAGCAAACACGCTTTCAAAATTTGAAGAAAAAAAGAAAGTGATTTTTTTGATCACAGAGGTACTTTAAGGTCCACTGTCCCGCTGTACGTTCATTTCTGTGAATGCTTTCTAAACCATTCTAAGACCGCAAAATCAATAGCCTGTTGCAGGTTCCCAGACAGTCGAGAAAGCGAATAGCGGAACTGCGCCCAAAAAACGCCTGGAAGCTGAGATCGAGGAAGGCGGGGGAGGCTTTCAGTAAGTGCAGCAGCTCTTGTAACCCGCTATTGTTTGGTATTGTCAGGAGTATCAATCGTTTTCACGTCTAAGTCATATTTTCAATTGTTTAATCTTTTGTTTTGGCTTGGATAGCCAATCAATCACATGATACGTTACGAGAGCTGCTACAACACACGAGGCTTCCCCGCCATACCTTGACCCCAGCTCTCATGCATTTTTTTGCTTTTCGCTTCCCCGTCTATCTGGGATCCTGGAAAAGGCTACAAAATCACAGAATGACAGAGGTTGATTTACGCTATTGCTACCTCAAAGACATTAATAAATTTGACAGTTAGTTGCCTGGAAACGTGCGAAGGGACAACTAGAAAGCGTTCTCGGCGGGAATTGACCCTACGAACTTCGTAACACAGGTTGTATACCCTTCCCCCACTGAGCTAAAGGAATCCTGGTGAGACAAGTGCGGGTTCCTTTTCAGTTGACGCTTTGTCCACTGTCACCCATTTACCATTTCTTAGGGTACATTACAGCATCACCACGATTATAAATTGCATCTATTAACTTGTTGAATAAACAGGGTAGTATTGAAAATTGATTCTTGCTTAACAGGTCCATGGAACGGTTAGATAGATTAAACTGTCCATATTGAAAAACAGAGAAAAACAGTGTTATAGCCGAAGGGAAAAAAAGGAAGGAAAAAAAAGATGATGTCTTTCTATGCATTTGAGGTCAACATTTTACACACCTTATCCAGTGGGACCATCTTCATAACTTTGAACTTGTTATCCAGTTTAATAATCGATGCTGTCGTCACCACCAAAATACGGTCAGCGGCTTTGATCCTCATGTTAATCTAAAAACATGCGAGGCGTAAGTTGGTGAGATCTTTTTTGAGGGGTATGCAACACGTTGCGCCTGATATAACTGTTAAGGAGTAAACTAACTCTTAATTTGACAGCTAAGAATTACGTGGTCGCTAGTTCCCTCAACGCCGACATCCTACTGCAGTAAATCCCGAATCAAAAAGAAGCCCATCCTTTTTTACGAGATAAGCAGTGCCTGCCCAGTTTCTGGTGTTTCATGTTGGACGTATGATTTTTCCGCGGTTGATGCAACAGCCATGCGATTACTCGCGCTTGCCGGCGTTTCGAAGTTTTTCTTCTACTTTACATACAACTATCAGTTAAAGCCATTCTTAATTTAGTAACGGTCGTCGAAAGCAATCTCGCAATTGCTTTGCTTTTACATTGCTATGCATGGTGATTGGCTAAAAAATAACGTGTAACGCTCTCAGCCAATCAGAGGGAACGCAAAACCAATGATGACCGATGACTGGCTCGAACCCGCATGAATTTTCTTTGCTTGTCGTTTGCCAATTTAGTTTCCTTCGCTGCAGCGTTTTTGGCTGTTACGCAACGCCGTCCCAAAAGGGAGTGTCACGTGAGATTTCGAAGACAGCTGCGAACGAGACCAGTTGCTGATTTGAAGGGGGAACGTTTTTTCACACGTCTAGCGCTTATATTTCGACAGAGGTATTTATTACAATGTAATTTTAAGTGGTATCTTTAATCCCATGTAATCCGGCCATTTGAGTGTTAGCCCCGGTAATGGAAATGGGCCTTGGCCTGACCAGGATGAAAACTGAATCCACGACCACCAGATTGGATGGCGTGCTCCCTACTGAAAGTTTACGCCCTGAAAAGAATGCCAGGAACTGTCCACAGAAAATTAGCTGCCCACGATAAATGACTTTTACTCTTACTTTTTTGGCGTAAGATGAAAACAGCACTTTCTCTCCTGGAGTTGAAAATCGGTTAGCAACATTCCTCTTGAACATTTCCGCTTGGGAGTTTTCTTCGAACTGAAAAACGAAAACAGCGCTGGCTGTATTATCAATACTTATGCTATAAATAAGGGTACGTCACAAAATCTGAGTGTTGGGAGATAATTTTTCCTTTCGTAAAATGTGTTCCTGTTTGCTTATTTTCAATGTTTGTTGTGAAAGGTTGGAATAATCTTTTGGAAAAACGTGCAGGATCCCATAACCAGGAGACTACAACTCCAATACTGGTTTTATGTTATGGCATTTTCACAGATCAAGGTAGTTTCAGACGAGTTTTAAATAAGATTTGGCTTGTACGAGTGACCATTTTCAATCCCGTAGTAATAATTTGTCATGCAAGACTTGTGATTAGCTGGAAAGGCCTGGTTTCGTGGGAAAATCAATCTAAAAATAACTCGGTCAGTAAAAACGCCGTTCCATAAAGACAGCGAAGATGTACGCACTCCTAGTCATGGGCTCTTGGTCAGTCTGCATAGCTTTATGTAAAGTGTATGGTTTACTGGCGGTTTTCCTGAATAATGTAGCACAAAGTAGGATATTCCCGAAAATTTAGATTTTTCATAGTTGCGCCCAATTGCTGCACCCACAATAAAATAAAATAAAATTCTTAATTGACCGCTTTGCGGGGTCAATTAAGTCGAGGAACTAAATATTTTAAGCAAGAGCAACAACGTAGATTTGATTTTAGTGGTGTAAACTGTCATTGTACCTGAAGAAGGCTTGTTTGGCCAGCCGAAATATAGTACATCACTAAAGTCAAAGCTACGTTGTATCGGCTCTTGCTTAAAATATTTAGTTTCTCAACTTGTAATTACGCCGATCAGATCAAGCCACTGATCCAACGTACACCGACAGGAAGATTGTCCATGGTTGCTTGCTTCAAAACTCCTCAATTAAGTCATACGATATTTAGAACTCCCCACTGGTCGGAAGAAGATTCTTCATGGGAGAAGGTGGATTTCAATGATCATTACATGAAAAATCTCGCTACCTACATTTTCAGTCGATTTGAGGTTTGTGACTTCCTGCGCGTTGATAGCACCGGCTACAAGTTTTTGCTTAGCTGGTGTAGCAGCTCTCGAAAGATGGCTATTATCTGTTATCGAAGTAGCTTCAATACTTTTTGCTACTGAAATTGTGTACTTTGCGTCCTTGCCAAAGGCAACAAAGCAATGTTACATTCCTACCCTAGCGATATAGTTTCCATGCCAACGCGTCTGTAGTCCCCAGTTCTTTCGCTTTCCACCCAGACAGTCATAAGCTGCTGCCTTCAGCATGACCTCTTCATGTTCCTCCTTTGGAATGCGTGACAGCACCTTGTAAGCCCACCACCTGTGGACCACACAATACATTTTACAGTCAGCGTTTCACACGCAAACAATATTCCTTACCAAAGAATCTAGAAACAAGCAATATTTTAAAATTTCTCCGTGAACATAAAATTTTGAAGTAGAATGGCGCTTGCGGTGTTGACCTATATCCCTAGGACATGAGTAATGCAAACTGATCGAATGGAAGACACTGGGAGAAGATCGTGCTCAACAACGCCCCGTCAAAAAGTAAACCACGCTCGAGTTTTCCGAACTTTTTTTCAGTAAGCTTTCCATGAGATCTAAACCAAAGGTATACCTTCAAGTTAAAAGTGCAACATACAAAAAACTTCGCTTTCCTTGCAAACAATTAGTGCGAGATGAGCCGCTCAAGTCTCCCAAGCTACGAAATGAGAAATGAGATGGGACAGTTGGGAGAACATGCATGTTGATACTAAACCCTCAAGGGTTGAATACAATCGAAGTCTTTGATAAAAAGAAAGCACACACAAAGACATAAACCACTTATTTCACCTTTCCAAAATCTTGTTGGCATGGGAGAAGAACTTCTTGGCTAACGAGGGAGGAGTGGGTGGTTTGATGCTTTTGCCATAGTCAGGAAGATTCTTGCAGTTGCTGCAAGGAATTAGAAACATTTGAAATAAGTACCCCTGTTTTTTCTTTTTTTGCAGTTGACAGAGAAAACCCTGTACAACTGAGCCACTGGTTAATAGTTTCTCAGTCCCTAAGTACCTTAACTTCCAATTTACGCATTTCTAGATCAAACACAATCACATCCCTGCGTTAAAACCAGCGTTTTATACTCTTACAATTACGCAACATCGTAATTTTCGTAAACTCTGCAGGGCGTTTAAGGATCCAACACACTGATTGCAAAGTGAAGGGGACGTTGTAGCCCCAGATGTGGTAGTTTGGTGTCTTTGGTACATCTTGGTTGGATGAAACAAACTTCGTCGATAGACGTTACTCTAACAGCCGAAGATTAAACCTTAGTCTGCGCCTGCGGAAAGTTTCCGCTCTTGGTGAATGAGTTTCTGACAAAACCAGTTTCACGGAACCACCGGGAAAAACTGTCTAGCGCTCGATGGCCACTACACGAAATGCATGAGATGTCAAAAAATGTCACATGCGAATCCGCAAAACTCGACCATCAAAAAGGGACCCGAAAAAGCTTCCCCTGGAGCCCCCTCCCAGCCTCTTCCCTTCCCCTCCCCTACTCCACTCTGTCCTGTAGCTGACCTGTAGGCATCACGCAGTTGGACCACGAAGCTTTTCACACAGTATCTTCTTAAACTGTTGACGATCACATTAATGGCGCGGATCTGTCGAAGTCGTCTTCTAGCCAGAGTACCTCTCCAGTGCTGAAAGAAACAAAAGGGGAAATTACTGAAATGAAAGGCCCAGCCGGATCCATGACATACTGCTTAAGAAAAGCGGTCGGTGAAATCTTAAAAGGGAGTTTAAGAAACGACGACGGCTACGACTACGACAACGACATTAGGGCCGTTTATACGAGAGAAAATAAGCCGCGGCTAACTCTGGCCGCGGCTTACGTAAGCCGCGAACACCTCGTATAAATGGTACAAAATCTACGTTCACGGCTTTCTCAAGCCGCGGCTTATCCTTGCCGGGGAGTTTATACTGGTATAAATAGTTCCTTTCGCGGCTTACGTAAGCCGCGGCCAGAGTTAGCCGCGGCTTATTTTCTCTCGTATAAACGGCCCTAATGTCACAAAACAATAATATCATTAGTTAAAATAGCATAAATGATCGTGTTGCACGTGCAGCACGGATTTTAGAAAGTATGTTACCGGTCCTCTGCGTGACGACGTCGTGAAATCCACAAAAGGGAGCTTACGAAACGACGACGCTACAAAACAATTCGCCCTTGTCACACGGAGGCCATATTGTCCCGGGAGACCAAAAAAGCTTTGTTTTACCACGCCAAGCCTCACCCCCATGGTTTCCACTGAGAGGCTTGGCGTGGTAAAACAAAGCTTTTGTGGTCTCCCGGGACAATATGGCCGCCGTGTGACAAGGGCGAATAGGTTTGGTGAGCAAAAACAATGGTTCTGCACGCTCTGCACGTGCGTATTACATTTTGGTACATTTCTTTGCCGTCATCTCCTAAATGACGACGTGAAATGATCAAATTCAAGGTTCTGTGGAGGACGTTAGCACATGACGATGAATTTTCAGTTCTCTCTCTACGCTTCCAACCCACTCATACCAGTTTAATTCGTCGACAGTTACTACACATTTTTAACGTGAAACGACATGAAATAGTTTTGTAGTGATATGAATAAAGCGAACTCGTATTTTTAAATGAAGTCCTCGTAGCCGTCGTCGTCCTCGTTTCGTAACCTCCTTGAATTTGAGGTTTTGACGACAACGCAAGCATGCAACAGAGAATTTTTCATTCTCTATTTTCACTCTGAAACCGCTCGTACCAATTTGTTTTTAGGAAACTGACTTCGCCCATATTGTAGGGCGTGAGCGAGACTGAATAGGGTGCTTACGAAACGAGGACGACGACGGCTACGAGAACTTCATTTAAAAATACAAGTTCGCGTTATTCATATCACTACGAAACTATTTCATTTCGTTTCGCGTTAAATATGTGTAGTAACTGTCGAGGAATTAAACTGGTATGAGTGGGCTGGAAGCGTAGAGAGAGAACTGAAAATTGATCGTCATATGCTAACGTCCTCCACAGAACCTTGAATTTGGTCATTTCACGTCGTCATTTAGGAGATTACGCCAAGGAAATGTACCAAAATGTAAAACGCACGTGCAGAGCGTGCAGAACCATTGTTTTTGATCACTAAACCTATTGTTTTGTAGCGTCGTCGATGCAGTCGGCGTCGTCGTTTCGTAAGCTCCCTAATAATCGCGAAAGACGTCGCCGTCGTAGATCTTAAACTCCCTAAAGTGAGACCATCGACAGAAACGGAAAATAGTTCCACGTTGCAGGAGTCCCACTACACTGTTTCCAACTTCATAACTCTTAAAAAGAAATGCAATTTGCACACATATTTTCGGTCGCCTTACCTTTTGAAGGATCGTAACTAACTTTGGCACAATTTCTGTCCGCTTTTGCTCCAGCTCAAACACTGTCTTGGGAGTCCTAATGAACAATTTTGTGCGGCCAAACTTAACATCTGAGGAAAGACCACTTTCATTCATGATTACCGCAACTCCATCCTTCTCATCGCCGTTGTAATTTGGCCAAGTTTTCGTTGCGATCATTTTGTATCTAGAGATAAGAAGAAACGGATTAAAAAGTTGCAATGATCCCTGAACAAAAGTCCTGGCTTTAACGGTACTCGAGACGAATTACGGTACCTGGTATCCAATTGTCGGTCATCTCGTACCTAGTTGTCTGTGATTCGCACTCAATACTCTGAGTTCGATGGAAAAAGAACTCGTGATTCGAGCTCACGCTAAGTCGTAGTGAGTCGTAATTTATTTGGGAATGGGTAGGACTCGACTGAAATTTGGGTATACGAATCGAGTGGATACGAGTCGACCGGTTACCCTCGAGTATGTGATTGTGCGATTGCGCTTCAAACTGCTCTGCAACTGAACTATCGCTAAGCTCGCTAGATATCCTCAGAGGTGAATAGCTACCAAATTTATACTGGACGAACGGCGTGTAGCACAAGTGAAAACCGTTTACCAAGCCTCGCCTAGACCAATTTATGTCAGATTTTAAATGGCATGCATTTCCGCAAAACGTTTAACTCACGAATTTCATAGAAACTTGACATTAATAATCTAAAAGTTTTCAGATAAATCGCGAGTCCCTTTACCTTTGAAAAAAGCGTGGGTAATGCATTCTAAACGCAAATCCAGCGCGGCGAACTCGTAAATTCTCCATCAGTCCAAGATAATCCACCTTGAAAGACAATCATGCTTCAGTTAACATAAAGCAGAGATTTAAAAACGATAGCGTTTAAAAGAAACGCAAACAAGGCTTGCTTAAAGGGGCGTAGTGGTGAGAGCACTCGCCTCCCATCAGTGTGGCCCGGGTTCGATTCTAAGACTCGGTGTCATATGAGGGTTGAGTTTGTTGTTCTCTACTCTGCGGTTTTCTCCTCTCCTCAAAAACCAATGTTTGATTTGATTTGCGTTAATTTGTTGGTTTCCGTTTACAGTGTCCCTAACTAGTGCTCCAGCGCTAGCAGACTAGACATTTAAATACCCAGACGCAGTTGTGAAGAAAGCTTAAAAGAACCCAGGCTTGAACGTGGCGATGTGATTATCTTCAACTCATGTATTTCAATTTCCGCAGTTCAAATATAGAAATATATATTCTATCATTCACAAGTAATGCTATAGCTAGCGTCGCTAGTGTAGACCAGCCCGTTAATAATGAAACATTTCACGGGAACAAAGATACCGAAAATTATTCCTGACCCGGGCACTTAAATTCAATCAACGTTTTTTCAATTCCATTTTTCTCTCACCTGATGGCCGACTCGTTTATCGTCAAAAACGGTGGATGACTTGATATCGTTGGGTTTGATGCACCTGACGTAGAACGGTTTCTGCAAAAGCCAAAATATTTTACATTCGGATGAGACACGCTTTCTTTTTCTCTGCTTATGTCACTTATAAATCATCAAGATGTGCAAAGCTCCGTTATTGATTTCACAAATTTGTCGATACGGCGTATTGACTTGTTGAAATATCGATACTAGTATCGAGCAAAGAGATATCCCGATTCAGCGATGCGTAGGGGTGTCATGGCAGTTTTTCTGAGACCCTACTGTGCAAACAGGAGAGGTGCAATTGTTACCTTTGCGGCAAGTTTTTCCGCAAGAGCAATCATTGAGCCCTTGAACAATGCTCCAGCAGTTGGGGGTCGCTGAGTTACCTGTTGGAAAAACATCAAATAATAAATGAAGGGTGTCCTGGATGTTCTGTGGTTTCAAAGGTGACCTTTTTTGAGATTTTTTGCGTCGACCGTTTGCGTTTTCTGCACAATTTTCAATGACGTCATACGTCATACTATCGCGCACCTCGGTTTTTCGTAGTGGTCTGAGCATCGTAAAGCGGATATCTAAAGACTACCTCGTGCAATCTCGTTCCCAGGGTCTCTCTTCTCTGCCTCCATTGTCGTCCTTTTCTCAACGAAATGAAGGCAGAGAAGAGAGACCCAGGGAACGAGGTTGTACCTCGTGGTTTTCATAGTAGTGTAGTAAAGTTAAGGAAAGCGTGACACTTAGTTAACGTGACCCGTAGAACTATTAGTCGATAAGACTTAACTGATTAGAGTGTAATGCGAAGTGCTAGTTTTGTATACCCCTTATGAACAATGTGAGCTTTAGCCCTACTAATGGAAATGGACCCACACAAGGACAGAGAAAAACTCTGACCAGGGTGGGAATTGAACCCACCACCTTCGGGTTAGATCACTGCTGCTCTATCGACTGAGCTACAAGGTCAGACGGGAGCAGGCCGTGGGAACTGAAGATGTTTAAGTCACGGCAATGAACATGTACAAGTACAAGGAAGGGTTACGTTATTTTACAAACGTTGGCCGTGTAGCACTTATATTTCAACAGACTTAACTGATTAGAGTGTAATGTGAAGTGCTAGTTTTGTACCCCATATGAACCATGTGAGCGTTAGCCCTACTAATGAAAACGGGCCCACACAAGGACAGAGAAAAACTCTGACCAGGTAGATCAACTCTGACCAAGTAGATCAGTTTCTCGCCTGATACGAATCGGAAGTATTGTTGCTTACCAAACGTGCAAATGTTTACGTGTTGCGTACACAGCCAACGATATTACATCGTGGGATCTAGTTCTTTCTTCTCCTAGGATTTGCATGATGTAGGATTCTAAACTCCTAGTTTCTCAGGATTTACGTATGTATAGGTATGTAAGCACATTATGCTCACGTTCGAATTAGGATGTATATTAGGACGGAAACATCATATACAAACATCCACCCTGTGAGCAGAGCCTCCTTTTGTCTTTTTCTTTACTGAGCAGGAGAAAAGAAGGCTCTGCCCAAATCGTGTCAACTCTTTGAAGCCGCCGCAGCCCGAACTTCTGGACTAGTCAATCTTGTTTTCTCTTGACAAACCGGTTTTTCCAATGCGAGCGTCCGTTTAGTGACAAAACCGATGGTTATAATTGAGCCCGCTGTACCACGAAAAACCAAGATGGCGGCGAGATATGGCATATTTGGCTTGGGTTCGAGACGGTATCCTGGCAACATGCAGCGCACATTCAATAAAGATCTTACTCGATTCATGCAGTGCCTTTCTCCAGAACGCCAAAATCGTGCAATCAAATGAATGGCTCTGCTAGCAGGGTGACAAACATCATATATTTCACTCAAACTAAACATTTACCTTCGTTATGTCATCTTTTCCTTCCGGCCACATTTCTTTGAGAAGCTCGTGCGAGCTGTAGAGTAGAAACATGATGGAAACATAAGAGAATATTGCCTTTGAATCAAGAAAAAATCGAAACATCTCGCATCCAGTGAATCGATCCCTAATCCTGTACAAAGCATTATGTCGCATTCGGTGAATCGACCCTTGAAGTATTAAACATTGCAGCCGTTGAATATGTAACACGGTCATTGAAACCAGTGGGATGTTGTTGGAAAGCCAGCGAATAAACATTACAACACTGATGGGTATAAAATGCATGTTAGGCGAAGTGTTTGATTAAAGGCAAAACTTTTCCCGAACGAAACTTGTTGGCTGAAGATAGTACGACACCGTCCGGTTCTAGGCAAAGCTTACCACACTTAAAAGCAACTCCAGTCATATTTAAAAGAAAGTAAATTAGCATTAATTTCTCTTTTTCGGTCAGGAATTTTTAAAGCTATTCAATAGTAAAAATCAAATTTTAAACGACGACATTTCGGCCTCAGTCTTACTTTTAGTCCCATTGTTTTAGAATCTTTCAAGTACTTTTCTGTTTCTAAGTCTTTCAATCTTTACTATATGTAATTTTTTTCTTTCATCCTTTAAAACTTGTACAATGCGCCTGAGGTAGTGATACTTAAGTTCAATTTAGTACACCAACATTCGGTTGCTGTTGGTTCAACGTATTTCAATTCACAGGAAAGTCTACATACGGTAAGTTGAGCGAAACGTTAAGCCAGAGTAATGGAATGGAAAGGAAATTCTCAGGCTTGTGCGTACCTGTTATAAAGAAGTCGCTTGAAATCCTGAAAGAGATTATCCTTGTTCTTATCCAGGAAGCCAGAAACGGAGTAGCTACAACGAAAAGATAACACAAAGGATTTAAGAAACAGCAGTTTGGCTCGCACATACAAATGATAGGTTGACATCACTTACATTACATTACCAGCATAATGTTTGACGCAGAAATCGCGGTGAAATTCCATTGTTTTGTCAGTGGGATCAGTCTAAGAGTAAAAAAAATTATATTTTCAGTTCAGAACATTAGACAACACGGAATCCCCGGCTTATATTCGTCCGTGATACTAACAAACTGGTGAAATTGCAACTCGCGGTGCTTAAAACTGGGCCGCCTTCTTGCGACAAGCGTGTTCAACCCGCGTTTATTTCATCCTGACAAATATAAACAAATAAAAGTTAGCCCTCCCGCCACCGAACAACAGGTTAAAAACTCGTCCTGAACATGGCACATGAAGGATAAAATACACTTTAAAAAGTGCGACCAAAAAAAAAAAGTTTTCTGAGAGGGGGCAACGGCATATAGCATAGAGATCACATCTTTTCAGACCGGCCCAAGTTGCGCTTCCTCTAAAAGCGCTTCACTTACCAATCGGCTTCTGTAGTGAGCATGTTTGCCTAACTTCTGATCCATTGTCTGCAACAACATCTATAAAATAGTTGAGAACAAAATCACGAAAACGAGCAGTTACTGCAGTTTGTAAGGGCGATCTTCTTCTTTCAGTCTTGTCTTTCCTTTTCTTTCTTCCAACCGCTATCTACGACGCACGGCATAAGGTTAACCAGCCTAGATAACCAGGAGAAAGTCGATTCTCAAAGGCTACTGGCTTTGTACTCAACAGCGCGTTACCAAGTTGTTGCAATTTCTGGACCCGGCAGTCATATTTTTGAGCTACCAGACATATGAAAGCACGATGGTGCATCTAAATGCCTTTGTTTTTTTTTTTCAGGACGCCAAAGAAACGAGCCGCACAATTTTTTTCCTCCTAAAACCCAACGTTTTGGGACGAAAAGAAACTGATAACCAAACACATAAGACAACGTTGTTTTCAATTGTGACTTTCAAGTTGCTGATGGCTCAGACGATAACAAATGAACGTTTCTGGTTAACAGCTCCCGATCACGTTCAAAACACCTCTTGAATCTTCTGTCGGCAATTGATACCAAATTTTAGTGCCGTTTACTCCTCACCCACTCCACAACTCAGTAAATTGGCCCCCTGTTTCTGATTTGTCGGATTGGTGTGACCATTGTCCAATGATAGAGCGAGTTTCAATCGAGTGTCGTATAAAACCAAAACCAACGTAATTACTTTGGCCAATCAAAAGGACGGAGACAATCCTGTAAACCAATCAAAACTCGAAGAAATTACACGTATAGCTGACACAAAGCGCGGGAAAATGTGCACCCGCGAGCCACGATTGGTTTTGGTTTCACTTGTGATTGGTCGAAAAAGTTGCGCGAGAACTTTGAACCAATCACTGAGTGAAGTAATGAAAAACCAAAGCAATTCACTCATTACTTTCGGCACTCAATTGAAAACCGCTCTAAGCAAATTCCAAAACATCTTGTGTCATTCAGCGAGTGAGTTTGCACTCAAGTGTAGTCTAAAGGGTGCTTACCACTTAACAAAAATTCCAGTTGAAAAGTAAAAAGTAAGTCGTTTTGAAGAATTTCATCCGAACATTTAGGTTACGGCTAGTGCAATCTCTGCGGACCATTTTCCTCGTTTACATTACAGAATATCTCTCAGTTCAAATTCCTTTTTTTTTTGAAGGCCTAGGTTGACGCGGTTTCACACTTTGCAGCCGCATGGTTTCGGTGTATTTTGCAGACAAGTCTTTCTATACCTGATCAGACACATTGCCAATATTCCTGCATCCCTCGTCCAGGATTGACAAGATTCCTTTGTGGTTCTGCTCTATCAGGTCACATATGATCTTGTTGTTAAAGTAGTCAATCTGAAATGTAATGTGGAGAAAATATCGTTTAAAGTGGGCTGGCTACGCCTGAGAAGTGGTAGACCATGCGAAGGTCGAAGATATTCAACTACCGATAGCACCACTCGGGTTTTTCCGATTCTGCCCGAATTAACATCGATGACCACGTACTTCAGTTAATTCCGCTCTATAGATGTTCTACATCAAACGTATTGCTTTGCATATCGACCCTCTAATCTTTGATCTTTAACTACTTAAATCTCACCTCTTCCCACTGGATTCCTTCTCGTTGATATTCCTCTTGCTCTTGTTTCAGCACCAGCTCGATGAAAAGCTGTTGAAGCTTCTCGTTGCAGTAGTTGATGCAGAGCTGTTCAAAACTGTTGTTCTCAAAGATCTCAAAGCCATAAATGTCCAGGACGCCAATCACTGTACATTTACCGTGCGACACCATATCACGCAGTTCAATTGTGTCATTGATCTTGCCAACGATCCACGTGAACAGCCGATCATACATGGCCTGAAACAAGAAGAGAGATGTCAAGCGAAATTCTATGAACGGCAAGGGGCTCAAAGAGGGCATATGTACAATGATGGACCATGGCTTGATCCCTGGTCATGGAAACGGCGGTCCCTTTTTCATGCCCAGGGCTACGTTCAAGGCTACGGGTAATTAAGTTCAGTACGATCGTCCGGGTAAGCGTAAGTCATCTTCAGGCATCTATAAAGCTTAACTGACAGTCGACCGATCACATCAACGACAGGAGTGTTGCTACCATCTAGTGACAATACACAAATCACTTGAAACTGAAGACAACTTCCGCTCAAGTTGGCTTTCAACGACAGTCAATAGTGAGTTTAAGCACGTGCGTTTTTGAGACGCGGAAAGCAACCGGAAGAGAACACTTCGCATGCCAGGACAGTGGTGTCTCCCAGACTTTTATACTAACCATTTGTAATGGAGAAAATATACTTGGCAAAGCAAAAGTGGTTGAGTGAAAACAAGTTAAAGGGAAAACAGCTCACTTGTGGTTGCCGTCCGCGTTTCAAAAACGCGCATGCGTAAGCTCTCTATCCCAACTGCGTCCTTCTGAGGACGATCCGCATATTTCGCTCAATTATGATATGACACCTGGGTTCAAAACATTTACGGTTCAAGGCTAAATTGCTCAAAGCCTTTAGCGGGTAGGTCGTGACCTCGATAGCAAAGCAAGCACACGCAAAAAAAGCGATGACGCCATAACTTGTTATTTGTGTTACTTGCATCAATACTCTTCTGTGTATAAAAACGGAAAAGGAATAGGAAAGGAAATTAAAATATTTAAGTGTCGAGTCGTCGTAAGTGCTGGAGCACTATCGGTAATTGGGGACACTGTAAATTAACGCAAATCAAATCAAATGTGTTTTATGAGGAGAGGGCAAACCGGAGTACCCGGAGAAAGCCTCTCGGTGCAGAGTAGAGAACCAACAAACTCAACCCACATATGACGCCGTGTTTGGGAATTGAAGCCGGGCGACACTGATGGGAAACGAGTGCTCCCGCCACTACGCCAGCCCTGCACTCCCCATTTTAACGCTAGCTGAGCTTTGAGTAAACTTCGAGTATGCGTCAGACTTGTGCTACGTACGCATGGTTGCCTCGTAGTGAGAACCAATTTGATCGACAGTCATCACTACAAACGTCACAAAAAGACAAGAATGACAGAATTCCATTCACCCTCACTTTCCATCCTCATAATCACGCAGTCCAATGTATCATTCTTAATAATTCTAAATTACTCCAAAATGATCGCGAGACTGGTGGAATCTTTTCGCAACCTCCACTTATTTCATTCAAACGCGACAAAAACGTAAGCAACTTTTTAGTTAGAACCGCGCTCAAAACCAACGCGCAACCAGGCACTTTCAAATGCGCGCGCTCACGATGCAAAACTTGTCTTTTCATTGTTAACACTAGCAAGATATCGGGACCTAAGCGATCTGTTAAGATCACCGATCGTTTCACATGTACCTCCGCAAATGTCATTTATTGCATAAGCTGTACGTTATGCAATAAATTATACATTGGCGAGACAGGTAGACGACTAGGTGACCGATTCCGCGAACACCTTCGCGATGTTGAGAAGAATGACAAAGATGCATCTAAGCCAGTCGCTCGTCATTTTAATCTCCCTAACCACTCCAAAAAACACATGGCTATCTGCGGCCTTTCCCTACATTTAGGTACGACGGAAAGCCGCAAGAATCTAGAACAAAAATTCATCTTCCAAATCGGCACCCTTAATCCTCACGGTATTAACGAACGCTTTTCATTTAACTAATATATTCCTATTTTTCACGTTGCCATGTTACCACCAATAGCGTAGCTCCTACTCTACTATAAAAACTAATTCCTCGATTCGCTCTGACGAAGGGCTAACGCTCGAAACGTCAGCCTTTAGAATCTCTGTACGGTGGCCAATTTACATTATCAACTCCGTTGATAATACCAAATTTTTGTATACTACTTCTCCACCGACGCAGCACCACAGTTTCTTTAGAAACCACCCCCTTCTTACTTAAACGGTGGTTAAGTTCCATTAAATCCTCCAGTCAGTAATCATATTGACCGTTTACTTAGCATTGGTTACCCGGCGGTAGCTGAGCTTCGAAAAACTCAGCCATGGCGGGTTTCCTACGCCGGCACTACAAATCGCTATGCAGTCTTATGATACACGACCAACCTACCCTTTCAGTGCGCTTTGCTGTGGAGTATCACGAATTCAATAATAGGCATGGGCCTGCTCTCGCTCAGCCTCAAAGGGTTGCGGGCCCAATTCCACGACCAGGGCTAACACCCAGTCGAATTTCCTTTGATTAACAGAACTACAAATAACCCTTTGATAGTTTATTTCAGTGAAACAAAACTAGTCTAGTGATTTGTACGCACAAATTTAGATCTCAAGTAAGTTACAGAAAGGTGAGAGTTCCGACCCCAGCCCCTTAGAACCCCACCTTCTTCTACTAATTACCAGCAGGCCGCCATTTCATTGTTTGGGGACACCAACATGGCGGCCGTGACGTCATGTGAAATCCAAGAATATGATAACTTCTATTGTTTCCTCCAAAACATATTGCACTATGGGATGGAAAAACTAGTAAATAGGATATTTAATGTCAACAGCATGGTATAATCATGAAATACTGACACTAGCGCAAAGTCATATTTTGCAGTGACTTTTTCGTTTGCGTTTTCTAATTAATTGGTTTTGTTGACCACAAAATTGACCTCAAAGGCGTGCAATTCAAACCTAAGGTCTCGGTAATGGAAAATGAGGTGTCCGTGGAAAACAAATAAAATTGTCGCGCCGCTATTTTTTGTATGGGATCAAGCTATATATCATATTAAAGCTAATAGATTGAAACAAATCATAATGCATACCTTAGCCAAGGCTTCTCTCCCGTACGAAGCATCCTTGGCGTGATGGGCTTTCTCCACGACGGATCCACCTGCAGCCACGACTCGGAAACACAATGCCTTGTAAACCTGCTTCTTGTCCGTTCCAAGAAGATTTGCAAGAGCACCAAGCTCTGTGTCCCCATTAACAACAGAGGCTTGCTCTTGATCATCGTCAACAAACTCCAAGTTTCCCTGAAAGGAAAAAGCTACGTTGACCTTTTCCCCATGCAGTTGGGAGCAAATTTGGTGCGGTGCAAACCCCTCCCATTGTGAATTGATCCCAGCTTGATAGGGTCGAGCTAAGGTATATCCAGGGCTTTTATTGATATTTTTTAAATATCTCTATTAAGAGCGATCATCAAACATCAAACTGCAACACATCTTGGTAAACATAATAGACTTCAGCCTTACAAAGGTATTTGCTGTACATACCTAGATGCTTTCACTGTTGGCTATGTAAGTTGAGTTGAATTCAAACTGGATCATTTTAACAAGTACTTGTTATTACTTTAAACATTGTTGGTCTGAGACCTTACCATAATTAGTTAGTTGATAAGACATTAAATTAGTCAAGTTTACATTTACTGTACCACAAAAACTGTAAAATCGTCTTAATTAACCCATAAACATGTACATGTGTGCTCTCAGTGTATTTTCTTCACAAGCAAGCATTAGACCACTTTGTATACAATCAACAAAATATATGAAAAAGTAACTTCCATTTCTACATTTATTTCTGCAATAATTAGTATTACCAAGTGAAGTATTGCTGATATAATTTTCCAAACTGTACTTCGCTCATCAGGTGAAAATCCAATAGAAGTCATTGCATCACAGTTTTCTTTGTAATCGGTTTTGTCATTGATAGCCTTCACCTTTAAACCAATAATGTTTAAAACTCATTAATATTGTGTTGCATTCTGGATTTTAATATATGGCAATATAAACCACTGCCAAATAAATTTCTCAAGATTGCTCTCACAAAATGAACCAGCTCAATGGGTAGAGCATCTGACCTGCGCGTTTCAAATCCAGCATAGCACTCTGATTTTCAGGGGGTGCTCCTGACAACTTAGGATAGGCGTGTGCCACCAAGGTTCTCTGAGGTAACCCCCCCCCCCCCCCCCCCCGGATTTTTGGTTGTCCTTTAGGCTGTTGCCAAGTAACTGGACTAGCTTATCATCCCTCTCCTGGGTGCATTATGCCATTTATTAATCGATCACTACCCCCGGTAATAATTAATAATCATGACTTAATGATCAGTGAGTACCGGGGTAACAATAATAATAATAATCAATAGTTGCAGAAGTTGGACAATGTATATAATTCTTCTTACAATAATTACTTATTGTTCCATAAACACATTAATTATTATGATGTTGTTTATCTAAAATAAATGAATCTAAAATTTCAACCAGTCATGTTAGACCGTTACTAATTTAATGTTAATGAATAATAAAACTATAATAATTAAACCATATAGGTGATTCATTTTATGATTTAATATGATATTCGCCAGCAAATTTTATTTCATGAAGATAATAATGCTTATAAACCTGAAAGCATTTTCCTTGGTTGACAAAATGGTAATCTTCTGCTTTCTTGTTCAGATGTAATTCCTTGAGTGTTTCAGATGAGGCTCCATTTAGTAACTAAGATAAAAAACATAAAATTAAGTCCGATCAGAAAGTCTGTATTAACAGATATAAATTAGGAGCATTCCTTTGAGTAAATTAAGAAATATGTCAAGTGTTATAAGACACAATGAAAAAGATAATATTGTCAGGACCAAGAGTACCTATTTCCTTTGATGCAAGCCAGGAAATAAGAGATTCTTTACACTGGGTATCAAAACTATGAAAGTATTTACTTTACATAAATTACTATCAACAAACCTGGTAAAATGAATGAAAATTTCTCTCTCCCTCTTGTTGTTTCACCACTCTCGACTGAAAAGCAAAATTTTGACATGATGACATGGAAACTCTCAACAGCATCAATAATGCACCAAAAAAAGCTTTCTAAGTTCGTCATGATCCACAGCAAAAATCAACTCTTGAAAAATAACTTTAAACACACTTATATTAAGTTCACAAAGACTACAAAGTGACCTTTTCCAGTAGGTAATTAAATATGTGTCCTCCAACCGGATCTCCCTTGAAGTCAAAGTCTATGTCCATGTACTTTCCAAACCTACTGGAGTTATCATTTCTGTTTGTTTTGGCATTGCCAAAGCTCTCTAAAATTGCATTTGACTTCAACAAGATGTCCTTGACCCTGTGAATACAGATGCAATATTGGTATCCAAAACTTTTTGTAGGAGATGCATCACACTTTAAAATGAACAAACAAGTAGATTGATATAAAATAAGTATCAAAAAGTGTCAGTAATTTTTTAAAAAATCACAGACGTTTCGAGTGTAGTCTAACCCTTCTTCAGCGTGAAGAAAACCGTTGAAATACACAATCAGAAGGAAGCGCACAGATGAATGGCCGCGCGCGCATGCATCAATTTTCAATCATTTTAAAATAAAGTTGGAAAACCACACCCCTGGTTTCCCTGTGGCCCAAAATTTCAACTCAGTGGGCCAATCGGGATACAGGGCTTGCAGTTATGCCACGGTACTAATCTCCTACGGAAGCAATGTGAAATGAAGTTAATTTTCCAGTTGGGAACTGTACAGCCTGATGGACTTATACTGTAACATCAATTTCAACTTGATGCATGCGTGTGGGCGACCATTCTGATTGCATATTTCAAAGGTTTTCTTCACACTGAAGAAGGGTTCTACCCCCGAATGTATCATTTTTTGTCTTAATCAGGGTATCGATTTATCAACTTTTGTCTTTAACTGGGTTAAATGTCTTAAACAGGGTATTAAAAATTGGAATTCTGTCTTAAACAGGGTTGGAAAATCAGTGATATTTGTCTTAAACAGGGTCAGGGTATGAGGGGTAATGTGCAAATAATCTGTCGGATTGTGGCATTAGACGGAGTAAAATATATAAGTATCCCCTTAGAAGGGAAAAGGCTAAACTATTGCAGAGTGCACAAAGTTATCTGAATATCTATTATGCATATGATTATCAAACCTCTTCTGAGATGGTACAATGGAAGAAAAGTTGACATATGAAGTCCAGTTACTCACCTTTCAACCTCAGACTGCTTTGTTAGATTTGTAACTGCAGAAATATACTTCATGATAACTTTGGAGGCTTCTGTTTTTCCTGCCCCACTTTCACCTGGAAAGTCATTCAAAGGAAAAAAAAAACACCTTTCTATTCTTATGTCTGATTGCATAGTCCAGGAGAGATATCTTTTTCTTCTGCATGCACCAACCAAGGAAAGTCAATGCCAAAAGCTCTAACTATGGACTACTAGGGGATCTGAGGCCATCTCCCACCCCCACCCCCCCCCCCCCTCCCCCACTAGAAAACTGTGAAAACATGATCCTCAGGAATGATCAAGCCCGGCTGTAATATTTTGTGCCAAATTTTAAGGAAACAGACTATATCCAAAATGACTCATTTCATACACATTATCAGATTATTTAGAGGCCAAAACACTAACACCTGGTATCTGTATGATCAGCCATGAATGGCTTTATAATCATTAACTTTCTTATATTTTTTGCTGTAAAGAACTGTGAGAGCAAATACCCTCTTGCCACTCAGTGCATTTAAAATTACATACCTTAAACATTTTCCTGTTTGTGTGTTTAGTAAATAAAGCCATTGTATCAGGGACTTACGTCAATTATTATTATTATTGCATTGCATTTAACCTTTTTCTTAACGACTTTTATTGTCTTTATCAAAATATTTGTTTCTTATAAACAATACCATAGATTGCTTTGACACCATGCATACACAAAACAAAACAATTTTGAAATATACTCTTGCATGTTTTGAAACCAGTCTATAAAATAACACTGTGTTGATCAACTTTTAATATTAGTTGTAGAAACTTCAGCTATTTATCATTTTATGATAGGTGAAAAACCAAATTTTAATAAGACATTGCTAAGAAGATGATTGTTTTAATTTGAATTAAAATAATAAAAACTCTCAAAACTCGCGCATATAATTTCACGCAATGCTTGCAACTGAAACAAAACTTCTTTAGAACTTTGAGGTTATTAATTATAGGTGATGAAGAAACTTTTTTTTCAACACCCTTTGCAGAGCTTTGACTTAAAACTGTAAAAAAAAACAAAGTATGATTATGATTGCTGCAAAACTTTGAACAACGGAAAACGGCTCCAATATCACAGTGAATATTAATAAACGGCTGAAAGCAACACCCAAGGAATTTAAACGTCATAATTAAAACGTCACTTATCGCAAACAATAATATTTTAACTCCCAGCACAGAACTATTCACACCAAACAAGGGAATCATTCACGTTCTGGTGCATTTTTGATTGTCTGTTCAAATATTTTAACTGTTACTAAGGCAAAATAAATGTGAAGAAAACTGCAAATTTGGTCGTTACTCGGCGAAGTAGAAAAGAAAGTTTGAAAAGTAATTGAACTTTGATGAATAATATTACTTAAATGAGATGAAAAGGAAAAAAAATCTTACCAGAAATAACAATGCAGGTATCTTCTGATCGCCGTTTCATCGTTCTGTAAGCAGCGTCTGCCAATGCAAAAATATGCGGCGGTCTCTCGTACATTTCTCTCATCTTGTACTCTTGAATTTTGTCGTTTCCAAAAATATTCAAAGTCTTGTAAGGATTCACTGACACAAGCACTTCGCCGATGTAGGTGTAAATTCTCTCCTTTTGAAAGCGAAGCTTTAAGTTTTTCATAAATGCCTCTTTAGTGATTTCGTCTAAAAGGACAAAATCGCCCTTGCCATATTTCAAGCTCTCTTGTTCCGCCATTCTCACCTGTTAACAAACTGCAGTAGACTGCACGCAAAGTCTAGAGTGAAAATTTTTAGTCTGTTTTGCCGGCATTCAATCTAATCAATACTGTGATTGGTCATGTAAAATTAACAAACCAATCACAGACGTTCGTATATCAAGACTGGCGGTGTGGGTAAGTGGGTGGGAGAATTTTCAAATTACGCCTAACATTTTTGGACTTTTTAGCTTCGGCAAGAACGGCCAAATCCCTTCCGCTTGAGGAGATCAGGACAAGATGATTACAACACGTTCCTACCAAATAATTTCAAGAATCTTGTACATAGAGAGCAGTTCTTTGCCGTAACGTCCCTGTGAGAAAAAGCTCGCAAGCTTTAATGAGACTTTCGGTCTTTTAAGACTTTCGGTCGCTCATTTCGTGAAATGATCGATTTTGCAGTGATAACACGTGCCATTCTAAATCAGACGAAGTTGTGATATTGTGCTATAAAAGCAATATCAGACCTGCTATAGAGCTTAATATTAAAGAATATCAGACCCCGATGATCTAAAATTAATCCTACTATGGTTAAACATTGCTCCTCAAAATTTTCACCCAATATCAACGCAAAAAAGGCAATTCATTTTCTTGAGTGGCCTTTTACTAATCATCCGACAGTTCGAAAGAACAGTCAATACAGGGACTTTTTCATCCCAACCCCAGTTTTCCTTAGTGAGGATCATTTCGAAAACAAATAACAAAAAACATCACACGCATACCAAACATTAGATTTGTTATACAGTATGGTGTCCTTTTCCGTATATGATGTCATATTTCCTCGTAAAGTAAAATACCATCAAAAACAAATGTTTCCGATGATATAGTTATTATTCTTCATTCATATTACGAAATTTTGTTTTTCCTGCTATCAGTAATTGTTAGGATTTCAAGTTTGTTGACAGTCGTGTAAAATTGTCTTTTTAGAAATTCTCTACTTTTGCGGCTCCGTGACTTCCATGGTCATGTTTACTTGCCTTGTGTAAAGAAAAAATGCAACGGGAACACGTGTCTTTTTGCAGAACAGATTTACAGATAAACTAATTTTTGCGGCCGGGAACGAATTTGCTGCAGAGTTTTAAACTTTTGTTTTATCGACTCTTGAAAAATATCAACTATTTTCGCATAAGGGTCCTTGGTCCGCGACTTGTGATACTTATGACCCCAGAGAACTTAAAATCTCGCAAAGCAGATAAAGGAAACCTTTCGATAAACGGAAAAGTTCCCTGCTTTAACTGAATATTTTCAAAATCTTCTTTATACATGTTTACGAACGGGGTAACTTCTTTTGTATGTCTAGAATACCTATACGGTCTTATAATGAAATGGAGACTGTCTAGTGAGACGGTCAACTGAAAATAAAAGCAGATTCTATACTCACAACGACATCCAATACGACTGTAGCTGAGATATATCGAGGATAATAACTAAAGAATAAATAAATTTCATGTTCATACAGAAATCAAAGTATCAGGATTCACAGGTATTTCTTTTGGGCTGCTTACATGGTTAGCGCCGGGAGCAAGGACCAAATTCGCGGACGAAGGGCTCGCGATTACGGTCACCTTTTTTCGAATTACAAGAGAAATATTTCAGTTTGGAACTAAGTCTTGCTAATTTAAATATTATCGCAAGAAACGGAAAAGCTATATCTTCAGGGAAAATTTCAGTTCGTGGCGTTCAGGTAAGATATTCAAGATTATCCTTTTTTCTCGCGGACCACGGACACCATACTGTATTCTTCCTTATCTTGTTCCTGAAACTAATTTGCTTCTTGTTACCTCCGGTAGCTAGTTATCTTATCTTTTTTCCGATTTTTTTCCCAAAAGCGCTGAGGCATGGCGGAGACTGAGCTTCGCATTCGTGGCCAATCAGAAATCGTCTTTTAAAATACGAAGAAGGAGAAGGAGAACGTGACAGTGCCGCACAGCACAACGAACAACTGAACTTTTTGACGCTGAAATTGTTTAGATTTTGTAAAAGTTTCACGGGGTCATGGTACAATGGAGTGAGGGTTTGGCCATTTTCGTTCCATGTGTTGTGGAATTGATCTGTGCCATGTTTCTTGTTCTGCTGGGATGTGGCTCGACCGTCAATTGGCCGCAAGAAGAAACTGCTCCAACTGTCCTGACAATATCATTGTCGTTTGGATTCTTGAACGCCTTTTTGGGAAACATCTCGACCTGTTTTAGCGGTGGGTTCTTCAATCCCGCTATAACGGCGTCTTTAGTTTCGACAAGAACAATGCCGGTGAAGACAGCTTTCTGTTTCATTTTAGCTCAATTACTCGGAGGTGAGAAATTAAGATCACTTCTTAATTCGATATGCTTAATTTTAATTTTTAAACTCCTCTTTTGCTTTTACTCCTCTTGAGCAAACGGCACAGTTCACGTAAGAACATAAACTTAAGCTTATGTAAGCTCATATGGTATTTCGAGACATCACTAATTTCACTGCCAGTATGAAAGCACGTTTACGTTTCAGGTAATGCTGAGAGTAATTTGAAAACCCTTTTGTTTCTGAAAAAGGAAAGATTGATTGTAAGATTAAATTAAGTTCACGTTAAACGAATGGGAATATAAGAGATAGCACGAGAAAGTCTCCTGAAAGCGAAACAAGTAATATTGCATTTTTACATTTTTGCTTTTAGTTGGAAATTTTGTTTAGCCAGGGTTTAGCCAAGCAGCTGAACGCCCAGAGTCAAGAAATGTTTCATTATTATTATTATTATTATTATTATTATTATTATTATTATAATTATTATTTTGTAATAATAATATTTATTCAACTTTAAAAACAGCAAAATATATGTACATAACTTACAGAAATATTAAAAAGTAAGAATTGGAAGCACTATACAACATAAAAAAATTATAAATCATAAGAATACAATCAATGTATCAATAACCAATTCACTCCTTGCCGCTCAGATGTCATCAAATAACTCTTACAGGCAGTACAGTGTTTTAGAATAAAAAAACATGGAAAAAGAAAATTTAAAGTTAAAAGGAAAAAAAAAAGTCAAAGTCAAAGTGTTTCTCATTTATCATAATCCATCATGATAGCCAAAAATAAATGCTCTAATCCTAAAGTCTCGCTAATTCCTTATCAATTTCAAAGTCACTATCATTAATATTCAACGGAGCTCTTGTTGTTGTTGAAGTTGTTTCCTCCTGCTATCCTGTGGGAAACCCCGCAGCTCTTGGGGTGTGCATACACACAAACCAATACCCTCCTAATTAAAGTAATCATCAACGTCACTGATTTCAGTCTCATCAAACCTGTTAGTTCTTAGGGATCTATACTTTTCTAACAACTTTTTACAGAACTTAAAAGACAACCATTTTCTTTCTTTTCAGCTGTAATTGGAGCAGGTCTCCTTTATTTCATTGTCCCATCTGAGAGCCATGAGTATTTAGGAATGACGCTGGTCAAGCCAGTCTCGTGTTTGACTGGATGTGGGGTGGAAGTATTGATGACAACTGTGGTTACATTAACTGTGCTGCACACCTCAGATGGAGGCCAACGAACCATTGATTACTCAGCATCTGTGGTGATAGGACTGGCTGTTAGTGTATGCCACCTGTTTGGGGTAATAAATAAATGAAAAAGTTTTTTAAAGTAAAGTGATCAAATCTAATATGGTTTTAATAACGAACCCTTGAGCCCTTAGGAGTGACACTTAAAGATTTCACTCTGCCTAATGCAACTCATCAACAAGGCACCCTTTTGTGGTATGAGGTGAGGAATAAATAAATTTATTTTGTCCTTTCCAGTGATCAAAGTAGGTTGCATGATGCAGATGATTCTTCAGAAACAAAAATGTGGTTGATTGCTCAACACAGGGCTGGGAATGCGGTTGTTGCTAAAAAAAAAAATATATAGATGATTGTCCCCTACATACATTGAGTGCTATGGGTACTAATTTGGTAGGTTGGCATGTAGAGTTGGTACAGAGATCATTTAATTTCAAACCAAGGCATTCAGATTAAAATTGCTTGTGCAGGCTATATACACCTACATAGAGCTGATAGCAAACATTTTGGCTAATGGTGTTTTGTCTTATCTCTGGGGTTGAAATAGTTCCCTATAACTGGATGTGGGATCAACCCTGCTCGTTCCTTTGGACCTGCAGTCATAATGAACAAGTGGAGAAATCACTGGGTGAGTGTTTAAAGCAATGTTAAGATAAATAGAATCATGTTTATACTCTACAGAATATAGTCAACTCCATAGAGGCTCTAGCATTCATGAATCATCTGCCCCTTTCAAACATCCAGTTTACTTCCACAGATTCTGTTAAAACCCAGTCATACCATGCATTTCATGTATTTATACTGAAGAGGTCATAAAGCAGTCAGTAGTGGCTTGCCTTTCCCACTCAATTCCAAGAACAGAAGAAAATCATGTTGAGGACACTGACACTTTCATATGTCCTAAGAAAACTCTCATTTTTTAAAAGGAATCTATGACACTCTTTCTAGCCATAATCACAACAATGAAACTTACACCTAAATCTTGGACCCATTGAGAAGATTCACATACATTCAGTCTCTTGATGTGGGCTTGTTTTCACTGGAAGTTACTGAACACTGGAAACTGTCAGTTTAGCCTTAACAGTGAGAAGATCAACACCTCCACTTTGATTTATCTTTTTGGGCACCATGAGTATGAGAGAGGTTTGACAAGATATCAGATACAATACATACTTAATTGACTGCTCCCCATAGCGGCTTTTCAGGGCCAATGAAACACAGTTAACGAAACGACGAAACAGCTGTTAAGAATCCCAACTGGCCGGAGGCAAGCCATTTGGCTATTTACAAGTGCAGCTGGGAAGTTGAACCACAGACTACCAGGAACAAATTCAATGAGTGGTCAGAGCGGGTCTTGAACCTGGGATCTCCGGATCTCAAGGCAAGCACCCTAACCACTGGGCCACACTGCCTCCTAGACATGTTGCTTGGGTAAGGTGGAATCTATTTTACTGGGATCACACATTGTGGCTGCGTTAATTTAATTCGTTTGATGTGTTTCAGTTACCAAGTGGGAGATTGTGCACTCCAGTCCAAAACCCTGGGTCTTACACATTAAACGCCCAAGGACACCGCCAGTTGACACATAAAATTGTCTGGCGTTTGACAGAGTAAAACCTGTTCAGTCTTACTCCCAGGCGTTAGTGGGTTAAAATAGCTGGTTAGGTAAAGCTAGCTGCATGTGTTCATAACATCTACCTCTGTTAAGGTGATCACAATATTATTGGATGGCACTGTCATTGAACCTTTGTGAAGTTTTCTCTTCGACATCCTGAAGTATCTAAGGGTGAAATTTACTTTAATATCAGTAAGAAAATGATGACTTTTAGGAATTAGCCTAAGAATTGCAAGTATAGCATGGAAAAATGTCCTTTTACGTCTGCCTTTTCCCTTGACAGTAGCAGGGTAGAAAGCTTTATCCCATTGACCCCTGGGAGTGAGACTTAGTTCTTTCATGTCCAGAAATGGCAAGGAATTTTACCTTTTTGGTCACTCACTTAGGTTTACTGGGCTGGTCCAATCATTGGTGCCCAACTTGCAGCAGCAATTCACCATCTCCTAAACAATTTTCCAGTCACAACAGTCAATGAGCTTGTGGTCAGTGGAAGACAACTAACAAACAAGGCTGTATCAGCACCACTTGAACCAAGCAAGAGTGAAAATCATCCTCCAACACCAACTCAAGTCACAGGACAAGCTGACTCTCCTTGTGAGCTTACCACTTCTCTGTGATGAGCTCAAAGAACTTCACCAAGACATGCCTTTACTTTTTTGTACTCATCCTTGGAGAGCCAAGGGCTGAGACCGTGGGCCACAGGAAAAGTTTCAACACAAGAAATAACATACACGCAAAGAAAATTCTATACTTCTTCCTCCTTGCCTTTTTATTTCACGATTTTAATAGACCTTTTGGCAGTTACATGCTTAGTTACCTGGTCTTTTAATGAAAGTGAGGCTTGTGTTGACCTGGTTACATGTATAATACATACCTCCCTCCTTTTCTGGTGTTAATGTTTTTCTCAGGCTAATTAGTTGGAATTAACATAAGAAAATGGATGAGGTAGTCAACTCCAGTCTCAATTTCATTCATTGGCCAGGTAACTAAGTACACAACCTTAAAACGGTATATTTTGGACTTTTACTTCAGTCCCACAAATTGGGTTCCTGGATCTTGGAGGATAAGTTGTGCTCTGCTGTGTAAAGGATTTCTCATCCACAGCAAGATTTGTTGCAAAAGTTGATTACTTTCTTTTAACAAACTTTCATTCCTTATAATTTTATAATTTGCCAAAATTCTTGATTCATTTTGGCTATGACACTGAGAACTTGTTAAACTTGTAATCTATTGATGTAAATTGTTAAATTTGTTCACATTATTTTTTTTGAAAGATAACTTGAATATCAATAAACATTAAAACAAGTGGACAACTTTATATTAATACAAAAAATGATCCACATTTTATTATTTTGTTTGCCAGTGTTATCCTCTTTGCTGTTACAAATGGATATCCTAAATTACTATTTGTATTTTTTATATTAAAATAATGTCTGTAACTTCATATTCTGAAAGCTGTACATTGTGCTGCATTAAATTGCAATGTTGAAATGTTTGCAATAGTTACTTGTCCTCATGTATCAACAGTCTAAAGTGTGAAATGAGAAAAATACTTTTTTTGAATAGCTATCATGATTTTTCCCTTCATCTATATTGCATCATGTTGAAAATAATGATGATGACGATTAAACAACAACAACAAATGTATGTCCTAAAAGGCAGCACTTCTAGGACACAAATCTGTGCACACACAGGGACTCTCAAAGTTATTTCTTGGATACAAATATCTAAAATGTAGGACTTGAACTGTGATATCTAAATTCAGAGTCCAGGACGTTTATTATTGCATTATTATAGTAATACTAATAATACATGTAGTATTGATAATGATGTCAGCGATAAAAGATGAGAACTCTAAATTTGTTAATTAGCACATTTAATAAGTGTAAATCATTTCATGAACATCACAGGAAAATTCCCTTCCAAAAAATCTCCAGGGTGCTACATGCAACAGTGTAACACTTTATAAGGTAATGGCCAGTTTGAAATATTGAACTCAACGTTTTTGTAAATAATCACTTCTTCCGGCTTCTTTTAGCATTCTTCTCTTTTTCTTTTTTAGGAGGAG
>NC_090883.1:42741341-42746341 GCF_036669925.1 Montipora capricornis
ACTGAAATATCACCTTAATTTGGGCCCGGAACGTGAGAAGATGGCGGCAGAATTCATGAATTTTCACATAAACGTAGTTTATCCTTCAAACTATTGCCTGAGATGAAACTCTAATGATTTTCTCGGAAATGCAGTACCATGGGGGACATGATCTGCTTATTAAGTTGTCATCTCTACTTCAAGCACACGGTACGTTGAAGCTATAGCAAATGTCGTACAAGTACTTTGTTGTTGTCAATGACGCACTGCTTCTTTTCTAATCCTCGTATTGTTGTCAAGAAGAGGCAGCACTATTTTAGTAATTGCTTGGCATAGTAAACCGTGTTTCTTTAATTGCAAAACTTCAATGGAAATTTCCGTATACACGTACAAGATCATCGGGAATTCGAAACTTGTGATATGACAATTTGGAAAGAACTTCTTGAGTCATGTGATTTTACTCAAAATGTTAAATGCCAGCTGGGCATTAATAATAATCCACGGTAATTCGGCCACAACTTGAATGCAATTTTTTGAAAAGAAGTATAAGGATAAATCTCAATTATTCAATGAGATTTATAGATCTAGCTTATTAGCTAAGCATCAATTGCATCAAACTATAAACTTGTAAGTACTCAAATGAATTCAAGATAAGAACTTTTTAAGACTCTGATTTAGAGTACAAAATGGGGCTGGACAATCTGCGAGCTATGTAAGTCTCCCATTTAACTTTAATTAAGCACCCATTTCAAATAGTGCTGATAAATAGTATATAACTCTGAGCACCTGTTTACAAATGGTTAGCTTTCAATAATGGTGTGACTGGCACGTTGACTCGCATGGTTCGCATGTTGACTCGCATGTTCACTCTCATACATGTACCTGCCTTGTTGGCTTGCATGACTTGCATGGCTTGCAATTGGCTCGCAATAGGCCATTTCTGAGTTCATGTCTGCCTCCTCTTCAAAGCGAGTCTAGGTGACTGCAAAGTTTTTGTGATGGTAATTAGTTCTACTTTACATATGAATGAAAACTAATTTTCATAAGAAAAACTTCACACTTAGACTCGCTTTGAAGAGGAGGCAGACGTGAACTCGGAAATGGCCTATTGGCTCGCAGCCATGGCTCACATAATTTGCATGGCTTGCTGGTTCGTACGTTGTCCTTGCTCATACAAAATCATTTGTGAACTGGTTGTGTCCATCAGCTGAGTGACTAACTGCCGTGTTTGAACTCTGGTCAGATCAAAGCTGAGAGTATTTAAATTAAACAACTGACGAGAAAGTGTTCCCTTAGTCACATTTTCAAAACTAAGGGTTAGCGTTTAAGTCTTCTAGGATAACAACTATCAACTGTAGGCCTGTCTTATGTCTGCATGGGACGCTATGCTGTCAATAAGAGTCTAGAATTTTCTTGTTAATTTTCTACAGGAGATCCTATTTTGAAAGAAAAGAGTACACTTTGCTTGACAGCTACCTCAGTTGTCTTCCTTAACCATTGCTTTGAACTTGTTAATTCAGGTGAGGAATAATTTAGTAATAAACATGTCCAGAATTTAAAGGTAGGTTTTCAACAAAGTCTACTCTTGTAGATGTAGACCACTTTTTTTGACACTCCTATGCTACCTACACTAAAACTTTCTAGAAGAAATAGAAGAATAGAAGAAATGTTTGCTTCTTTGTTTCATGTTCCATGTGGGATATAGAAAAAATCAGTTTTGGAGGACCTTTAACTGTATAAAGATATTTGTAAAAAAATTGCCCTGGAAGTATAAACAGCTCTCTTCTAAAAAAAAAAACCTAAAATTTCTTTAGTACAACGTTGAGCAGACACTTTCAAAATTTGAAGAAATGAGGTGAATTTTTTTTATTGTAGTGGCACTTCCATATTTTTTTCTTTTCAGGACAGCAAGATGCAAGTGAGGGAGCAACTAAACAAAGGGAATATTCATACAGAGATAAGGAAGCTATTACTTTCCTTCTTGACTTCCTCAGACATACACCTTCTTTGAGAGTAATTTACTCATTCATACATGTTCCTGTTTACCTGTAGTATTTTCTCATGTATGGGTTATGAGAGTGTTTTCTCTCTCGTGATCAGTAACCTTGTTTTTCCACTGAAACAAAAGAACAAAACGTTTGCATGATAATATAGTACAATTCCCTGAGGATTAGTTAGGGGCACCAACATGGCCGTCATTCCATTGTTTAAGAACACCAACATGGTCTCCGTGACATTACGTGAAAACACTCTATATCATGTAGATAAAATTAGATGGAGAAAAATGAATTAATTTTTTTGGCCTCCATTGTTCCCCTCACATTTTTTCTTTTGCAAATTATTCATGGCATTTATTGCAGTAAGTAAAAATGCCAGGGTTGCTTCCCATATTTGTGGCTAAGATTTGAAAGGATGTTTGCATGCATGTGTATCTTGGGTGAATGACTGTTTGCATTTCAGATGTTGGATTGCAATCAGGTTGAGATAGATAAACTGTTTATATAATTTACTCTAATAATACTGTAGCTGAGGTCATACATAATAGTGAGTCACACTGACAGATGCTAACGCAAACAAGTGTCTGGCATCAGATGTTTTGCATATGTGCAGTGTACTATACAGTTGAACCTCAATTATCTGGACTCGTTGGGGCTAGACGAAATAGTCCAGATAAGCGAGAGTCGGAATAATCGAGACCATGAATAGTAATGAGGTACAAAATCTGATTAAATTAAGAAAGTGACATTCAATTCACATGTGAAACAAAAGATTTACAAATCGTTTGGAAAACAATATGGTCTACATCTTCACTATATGGCTATGGATCTTGTTCATGACTAATAAATATTTATGACAAAATTGGAACCAGCAAAAGAGTCTGGATAATCGAGGTTCAACAGTACTGTAGTTATGATTGAGCTTCTTGCTTTTTTTCTCTTTTTTTGCTGTCACTGTTGTAAGTTCTTGATGTATACTTGTAACATAATTTCTTTACAAAGAATGAGATGAGTGACATGAGATGCTCACAAGTGATTGGACTATTTTGTATTTTAACAGCTTGTAGCTGGAGCATGCTCCCACTTTGATGGACTCATCAACATCTCTTGCTTTAGAGCTCTTCAAGTATTAGAGGTACTTTAAGAGGCTTGGTTAGCTAAACCTTGGGTGTCATTCTGTTTAGTTTAGTTTGTTAACGTTTCACCATCCAAGTGGTTAGAGATCTACTGTAGATACACATCATAGCAAAGCCTTAATAATGTATGATAGCATAATTATGCTTTGTAAGGATGGAGGCACAGTGGTGTAAATTTCCTTTAAATTAGTTTCTGTTTTGGTTGGTACACCACCGTGTCTTCTACATGTTTCTCAAACCCTCTACTCCTTACATTTCCAACAACACCAAACCATGCAACACCCTTGTCATAGTCAGTACTGATGTGGCCTATCCCCACTTCAACATCAATAATTGCCTTAATGGTAAAGCTGGTTCATTTGTAAACGGCCATTCTTCTACCTGGGTCCTGGACATATTGAATTCTGCCTACAACTATGCTTGACAGTGGGGGCAGCTATAGTGCCAATGATTACTATTTAAATGATAGTATACCCTTTGTGAGGGTGGAGGCACAGTGTGTAAACAGGGCGGTGTTTCAGATACCTGACCGGGTCTGGTTCGAGGCCTACATGTAGCTTGGTGGCCATGTTGTTTCCTTCACTGCACACTGTCTCTCCACCCAGGTGTTTAAATGCCTACCAGCGATATACAGCTGGGGGTAAACCCAGCAATGGATAAGCATCCCATCCAGGGAGGAGTCTGTCATTTCATGCTACTTGAAACTGGCATAAGCTCCAGTCATGTGACCTCCTGTGGATCTTGTGCGACTTTACCTACCCTTTGTAAGGACTGCGGGACTACAACACTAAGAACTCTTTGTCCGAGTGCAAATTGATTGCGGGTTCTCACAGAGTTCTCACCTTTCCAAGGCAGGGCCTACAACTAATTTAACCCATTCATCCCTGAAGCGGCTGCCATTGACGAGTAAAATTGTCTTCCGTATAAGTCTCACTCACAGGACTTAAAGGGTTAACCGAGATCATAGTTAATTAGGGAGCCTAGTTTTAAAGCTCTGCAAACATCAGAGGAGCAAACAAAAATGCCAAGATTTAGGTTGGAAAGTCCACAATCATGCACAATCTTTTGTTTTGCGCTCATACACTATGCATGAATTACGTGTAACCAACACGTTTCTAATGGTTAGTTCCTCAGTATGGAGTAAACAACTATGGTGTTTTGTGCACGGCCAAGACCAAAAAAGGGAATAAAATTCGTCAGGTTCCATAGCCATTCTTCTCTATTAACTATGCTGAGATCGATGTCAGTCTCATTTCAAGAAACTTAACTTATGGTATTGATGATGTTGATGAGAGTGAAAACATGGTAGAGCAAATGAGTGTATTAGAAAAAATTGTGTCTGCATGTCCTGCTAAGCTTTTTCAATAATATGGCATTTGAGTGGAAGGAGTCCTGACAAGGACTGGTGGTAGTGACTGATATTTCGACAACTTGCGGGGAAGTCATCTTCACAGTCAAGTGATGGTTGGAAATTCAAAAGAATGTAGTTTAATTTCCAACCGTCACTTGACCAAAATCTGCAAGTACCGTTTTACTCTCAGGACTGAAGTTTTATTGACCCAATTAATTCAACTTACGTATTAATTGAGGAGGGTGAGTGGGTGTAATAATACTATTTTAAATTCTTTTAAAAATTGATCAATAATAATTCATCAAATCCGTGAAGTACGTAAATCTGAAGCAAAGAGGAGTGCTAAAAATTTTTTACTATACCAGTTGGTACTTTAAGAACCATAAACTGAATATTGCATTTTTTATATTTTAATGTTAAAACAGATAAAGAAAGTTCCTGTTGGGTTGGTCCAAGGCTTTCAAGGTTTACGTCCTCAACTGAAGACACTAATATGCAAGAGATCGTTGGTCTCTCTCAATGTAAGATCCACTTCTT
>NC_090883.1:42751341-42763841 GCF_036669925.1 Montipora capricornis
TACATTGCACAGATCACGCAGTGTTTTATTTTTAATCTTAATTCTTGCATAACAACATCAAACATTCCTTAATCTGATGAAGACTGTTATAGTAGAGTTAACTGAATTGTCAATAAGAACCAGCAGATGTTGTGAATCAAATGTACTGCCTAATGTACAGTTGTATGTGTTATTTTCATGTTTCAATTAAAAACATCTCCTACATTTTTTCCCATTGGCACAAATACTGATCTTTTATTATTTCATTTCATCACAGTTGTCCCTCCAAGGAAATCCTGTTGTGTTTTGTCCATACTATCGTCGTGCCACAATTGCATGCTTGTACCCTGTACCTCGAGTGGAACCTGTAAGTAAAGAATGGCGTTTCTTTTTGCTCTTATAGACAGAAGTAATTTTTGTATTAATTTCTATTTTCTTAATAGATACAATTAGATGGAAAGCCCCTAGACTCAGAAGAGAAAATGGTAAGTCCATCTACGATATACATGTACCGGTAACCTGTAAGCCTGTTTCTGGTTTAAAGATTCTCAGCAAGATTGTGTGACTCCTTCACAGGGTCTTAAAATGATTCTTACTCTCTTTAGGATCTGGATTAGAATCTAATCCTGTTTATGATCCTGATCAGGTGTCTCGACCCTCTTCAGGGTCCTGATTAATTTTTTACTCTTCAACAAGGTTGTGCTTTTAGCTTATTCCTATTCAGGTTGTTACAAGATTTACATGTACACTATCCCACATCATCCTAAAGCATCCGTCTCAGATCTTACAGGATTTTGTCCCAGTAGTGTTTTGTAGTGAATAAAGCTGTACGGAGTTCTCTTGGGATTCATTGTGTCAGAAGCTGGGATTGTGTTAAATGCATCAAAACTGTGTCCTGATTTCGGATAATTATGTCCAAAAAATAATGCAAGACAATTAGATGCACACGGATTTCAAGAAGCATCATTAAGTGTCACCTAATCTTTAAGTTAACCTTGGTGAAATTGATGGACAGGACAAAAGTGCCTGATTTAAGGCTGAATTCTTAGCTAATCGTACCATTTATGTATAGACAGGTATTGGCTGCAAGCATTCTCTCTTTCTTTTACATAGTCAGTCAAGATTGATGCAAAAGGAAAAGGCCCATAAAATTGGCTGGTTGAAGTTTTGGGGAAAAAAAGCATAATACTTCCATGTTTAACTTGGTGATCTTTAGCCTGCGAACGCAGACACATTCTATTTTTCTGGCGGTCATTTCTCCGACTGATGGAAATATGCCTGCATTCACAGGCTAGGTGATCTTTTGCACACTTAGTTGTTTTGCGTTACCTGTAGATTTTTTAAGAAGAACAATGCCAGTAATACAGAATGATAATTATTTTGTGATCATGGTACTCTTCCAGCTTCTTGGAAGAAACGTTCATCCAGTGTCCATGTTATCATACATTCCTGAAACTCCTGTGGTACCTGACCCTCGGGTCATAGCAGTGAGGAAAGTGGATGACAATTTGGTGGAGTCGTCGGAGTCTCCAGATGAACTTGATTCAGTGCCAAAGAAGAGGAGACAAAAGGTAATTTGGCATTGTGCCTTGTTATGGGGTAACACAATAGTATAACTGTAAAGATATGAGATAGCCACTAGTTTTATTACTGTTACTTCTTAGCTGACCTTATAAATTGAAAGACTTGCCCTCCCTATCTAATGCTTTAGCCTTCGCAGTGCAGTGCAGCATGTATTCATAGTTGGTGGTAAAAATGCTTGGGATATTAAGGTACATTGTACTTTTATTCAAGCACAAGCATTTTAATGCATTTTAATGTATTGTATGTAACTCATATCATATCATATATCTTTATTTACCCTCGGATTTTTAGAGTAGCTTGGTGTAGCTAGTTTCTCCGAGCATTTACCCTCCCAACCATGATACATCACAGAAGACAGACCACAACACCGGGAACTACATGCCCTACTCTTTGCGACAAGTGTGTGGGTTCTTTTACGTCCCACATGGTTATGAAAATTGAAGGGCTGTGAGACGGGACCTCCGGCTTATCGTCCTTATCCGAGAAGACTAGAGAGTCTAACCATTTGCAGGTGTAATTACAAAGGCGGCACTTTCTCCTCAGTTGTTTAAAGACCCTGAGTGTTGGTCCGGCCGGAATTGAACTCACGACCTCCCGCATAACAGCCCGGTGCTCAACCAACTAAGCCACCGGTGCGCGGTGCAGGACCTTTTTCATTTTAGGTCCTGTGGTTCAATCTAAAAGTTACTGGTTGTCACTCAAAAATGCTTGTGTAAACTCCTCGATATCTCTATTCTATGTAGCTATGCATATTGTTACAAAATTATGTGGGTTTTTTGGTTAACTATTCCTGAGTGGTACTGTAAAGTAACATTAAAATGTAAGTATCAATGAAATATATGAAGATAATTATATGATGATCATACAGATAACACCACCTACACCTGTAGTAGTGTCTTTATTTCCTTCTTTTTTCTAGAGGAAAACCAGGAAGGGCAAAAAGGTGGTAGCAAGAGAAATCGACTTTAAAGACGACAGCGAAGGGTTGGCTAATTCAGAGGACCAGACGACAACACCATCATGTCCTAGTAAGGCTAGTAACACTTCAGTCTATAGTGTGCACATTATACATGTAAATGTTTCAAGGTCAAGCTTTGTATTCCTGCCCATAGAGAAAAATTATTATTGTGATACCTACATGTTTTGTTATTATAATTACGATTTATGGTTGAATAATGATTTTTTTGTATTTTTTAGCACCTTCAGACCAGTTACTGGAACACGCTGAGGATGTTGAAAAGCTGAAGAAATTGCGCCAGCTTGGTGGAGAAGGTGATGCATAGATCATTGAGGGTTTTTTTTTGGCAAAATTAAAGGGAGGCTACCGGTGATCTTCTCCACCTTTGTATGTACCAGCTCTAGAACACCAAGTAAGCCGGTGACACTCGAAGATTTTATGGGCCAATATCTGCATCATGCACACATGAAAGACAGCAAGCTTACAAAAGCTGCTGTATTACCCAATGGATTTAGAACATTGTTATTCTACATCTCAGGAGTAGCAAGGTGTTTTTTCTTTCATTGACTCTACAAGCAATACCTAAATTACATAGGTAATAAGTTAGTACAGTACTCTAGGGCAGTTTTTAATTGAGTGTCGCCAAACAAATACCAAAGCAATTACTACGACCAGTCACAGCAGGTGCAAATGGCGCACTGAACCAATACAAATTGGTAGCAATTCCACGTAACTTGCTCGAAGCGCGGGAAAAATCGCGTGTGAAACTCACGATTGGTTTCAGTTTTCCTTCTCATTGGTTGATAAACTGGCATGAGATTTTTAAACCAATCATTAGGTGTAGCAATTTCAATCGTGTAATCACTTTCAACAGTCGTTTGAAAACTGCTGTATCAACAAACAGTTTAAGTTGGGTTTACGTTAGATATAAGATGGTTGTACATGTGAGGCAATTCACAAGAATAACATGTGCGAAAACACATGTACGTGTAAGGTTTAGTATATTCTTAAAGTAAATTACAGTAGCAAGATGTTTTTAAAACACATTACAAGGTCACCTCTTAAGTCCTGGCAACTACACGTACCTGTAAAATGGCTCATAAGGGTACAGTACAATGTATGCAATGTTGTAGTTCTTGTTTTGCTGTAGTTCCTATGGCAGTTTTTAGATTGTGTTATTGTTGTTTGAAGTTCACAATCGTTTTTGCCATTTTTGTTGTTCCCTCCAGGCTGGTTACCTTCCATTTCTCAAGTTGTCCCTGATAAAGTTGTCCAAATTCCTTCAGCGGAATCTCAAGGGGACCAAGGTTAGGTGAACACAAGTTACCAGAGCAAAAACATGTGCAGCGCAATTATATTTGTATCTAAACTGGACCGTAATATAGAGGAGATGCTGAGGACCTCCACTTCCATAACCTATCCCTCTGTGCTCTACTTCATCCTCCCTCCCACACACACACATGGACACACACACACCCCAAGAACAATCTTTCATGCGTCATCTCCACAATTTAATGATATCAAACAAAGTCTTTTTTCAATGAGTTAATGCTGTCCAATGAAATGTAACTTACTGTAGACGTATACTTCTACCTCATCCCCCCTTTTTTACTCACACACACACACCAAGAAGAAAAATCTTTCAAGCACCATCTCATATCGATCTAAACGGACAAAGTTTTTTTCAATGAGTTAATTTTTCCCCATAAAACGTAATGAACTGAAATCTGTTATACTCAAAATTTTGGTTTTATCAACAGAGTTGATTATGTAAATTAACCACCGTACAGGGATTCTAAATGCTGACGTTTCGAGCGTGAAATATCAGCTTTTAGAATCCCTACAAACAGTGGTCAATTTACATTATCAACTCTGTTGATAAAACCAAATTTTTGTGTAACAGATTTCAGTTCATTACGTTTTATGGGCAAAAATTAACTCATTGAAAAAAACTTTGTCCGTTTAGATCGATATGAGATGGTGCCCGACGCAGCTCCACAGTAACTGTTTCTTTAGAAAGTACCCCTGAAATCTGTTATAGTTGCTTTAGTTATTTTCATGACATGAATCCCAGAAATTGTTTTCCTTACCGTAAGGCAACTTTAAGACCATGTTAGATCACTACTCTGGTGGCTGGAACCAGTTTCAACACTTTTAATAGAACTTCTGGTTAGAAGGGTCATAACTACTACACTGTATCACATAACAGCAATGTTATGGTATCACATGAAACACCAATTATTGCTGAACAAAATGTGCCCACTTTTGTAACATTATAGTTACCATAGTAACATGAAAGCTCTCCAAAGGCACCCTATATTTCGTCCAGACAATAGATTTTATATATTAGGAATTGACGTCATACCTGCAGACAATAGTTTTATGCATGCAGAAGTAACGTCACCTAACACACTAACCAGCAGTTTGATCAGTTTTGTCATGGCAGAGCTCAGCTATCATGCGAAAACCAAATCCAATAATTGCTTTATTATGCATATTCCTGAGCTGAGCTCTGCCGTGACAAAACCGATCAAACTGCTGGTTAGTGGGCTAGGTGACTTTACTTCTGCATGCATAAAACTATTGTCTGTAGGTAAGACGTCAATTCTACATATATAAAATCTATTGTCTGTACTTATGACGTAAGAGAAACAGAGCAAGCAAGAATTAGCTGCGTACTTATAGCCAATCAAAATCGAGCTGGTGACACCAATGTATAATTGTACTTAATGCAGGAAATGTTATTGAGTATCTGTGACGCAGCTTGTGGCCTAGGATACTCCATGTCATCTGTTCTGTGCTTAATAAAATTAAGTGTCCAGCACTTTTTGCAGAATCCTTCCTGACCCCAGCAAGGTTGTTATTATTATTATTAGTGGTAGTAACTTACTGTTATTATTCAACTTACAATATTTTACAACAAAATACAAATCTTAACCAAGCCTATATAAAATATTATTCGTTATACCCGTGGTGTATAAAAAGTGTTCATTTCTATTAATAAAAAAGGAAATCATTTGGACTATTATTATTATTATTATTATTATTATTATTGTTGTTGTTGTTGTTGTTGTTGTTGTTGTTGTTATTATTATTATTGTTATTGTTGTTGTTCAGTTGTCGTTGTTGTTGTTGTTATTATTATTATTATTATTATTATTATGCCCGTTTTCCTTGATTGCATTCTTCATATTTCCAGCATCCAGTATTGTCCACTCAGGATCTGTACCAAGTTTCTCAGATGACAAACTGGAAATAAATAGTCCCACAAGTACTTGCAGCGTTATTTCCGATGGAGGTGAGATAAGTTTCTCGTTTTGCTTCCTGAGACAAGAAAGCAGTCACTAGTTACAGTGGTTCAAGTATTCATTTTCTAGAAACTATCGCAGGCTGGATTTGAGACAGTTACCGTAGATTTTCTCTAATCAAATTATTTGTTGACCTCATTAAAGTAAATTTTCAGTAAATTTAATGTTTTAGAGATGTGTTGGATCTTTTTTGTTTTACCTGTATTTGTATACCCTGTTTAAGTTCTGATGATATTTTTTCTCTTTTACACACGGTGCCACGACTTACGTTTTTGACCGACTTAAAATTAATGCAAATGTAAATGTTGCTTCTCAACAAAGCAAATACTGAAATGGCAATATTATTGTTATCAGTAGCCAGTACAGATACGCGGGAATTGCTGGCGAGCAAGTCAAAAATTCGCGTCATATGGCCATTAGTATGTGTAATCAAATGGCGACGAGTGAAATTAGAAAATAATTTCACGTGCGTTTTGTCAAAATTCTGATAATTTCCCGAGCCTTTAGGCGAGGGAAATTATCAGAATTTTGACAAAACGCAAGTGAAATTATTTCCTAATTTCACGACAAAACCATTTGATTACCTTTTAATGTCGTGGGTTACAAATTACGCTCACAACCGCTCGAAATCGCTCGAGTACTTTATCCAACTGCTCGGGAAGAATCATCTTCAGGTTTTTCTCAAGGCTATTTTTGTCACACCACTTCTCAAAAACTCTCACCCAGTTAATTGTGCTCTTTCACGTATTTAAATTTTCTGCCGCTTCTTTTAATTTCGTAACTTCTTCAAGATCCTTCAATGGTCACTGTTTTAAATCTAGACGCCACCTTGGCTCTAATCGAGATACAAGAGATGTTACCATGGTAATTTTGTAATTTCACATGTGAAATTATAAATTAGTATAGGGAATCACACGAGGCCGAGTACTATTTAACAATTATTCGCCGAAGGCGAAGCCTGAACAGCCAAAACACTCGTGCAATTAAGTCTTATTAGTATAAATACACAGATGATTATACAAAATCGCGCGCTCTCATTGGCTCGCTATCTCGGATTATCAGCCGATAATCACCTCGACGGACAAAATGGCTGCCAGTAGTCGTTTCGCCACTGTAAGTGAAGATGAATTCGCGTTGAAATGTTTGTTTTTTCTATTTTTTGAAATAATCACCTGTGTATTTATACTAAAACAATTATTCGCCTCAGGCTCAGTGATTATCGGTGAATATTCACCGATAATCACTTCGCCTTCGGCGAATAATTGTTAAATAGTAAAATTAAGTCGTAAAATTGGCGCGAGAAATGTAGTCCGATCACAAAGAGTGCGTAATGCCAGTGGATTCTTGCTTTGGTAGCGAGACGAGAGAGAAACCACTTCGATACGATACATTTTTTGCTAATTCCGAAACCGATTAATTCAAAGAGAAGTAGAAAAACTAGTTTTCAAACAAGGCCCCAGTTGTTGGAATGATGGATAGCGCTATCCGCCGGATAAATCACTATCCAGTGGATAAGTAACAGAGAAACCATTATTGCGCTACCCATTTGCATAGTGATTTATCCGGCGGGTAACGCCATCCATCGTTTGAGCAACTGAGGCCAGTTAGTTTAACCAATTTGGTTGGTTAGTTTGCCCTCGCTCTGGTGCGTTACCA
This sequence comes from Montipora capricornis, assembly GCF_036669925.1. NCBI lineage: Eukaryota > Metazoa > Cnidaria > Anthozoa > Scleractinia > Acroporidae > Montipora > Montipora capricornis. The sequence goes on from NC_090883.1 coordinate 42,758,827, forward strand.
TTGCCACTAGGGAATTTAACAAACGGCGATGGCTACGACTACGACATCGCCGGAAAACAGTAATATCGTTGGTTAAAAGAGCATAAATAATCGTGCTGCACGTGCAGCACGGATTTTAGCAAGTATCTCAGCGGTCCTCTGCATAACGACGATGTGAAATCACCAAATTTGAAGTTTTGACGACAACGTCAGGAGGCAACAGCGAATCCTTCATTCTCTATTTTAACTTTGAAACCGCTCGTACCAATTTATTTTTAGGATACTTCGCCCACACTGTAGGGCGCGAACGAGACTGAATAATCGCGAAAGACTTTCGATAGAGCCAAGTTATATTTTGAGGTGACGTTTTCGTCGACCGTCGCCGTCGTAGATCTTAAATTCCCTACTATCAGTCTCTGAGGTAAATGAAGTGTTAAGGTGCAAAGCGCATGCTCCACAGAGTTTGATCCCTTGACTGCATTGGTTTCTCGCTCCCAAAGAGAACAGGTAGAGACTCCACTGCTCGTGGGGTAAAAGAGTAGTAAAGCAAAACGGAAACATCAATCTCAAAATTGCTCTTTGCCTTGATTGCTTTTTTTATCGGCAGATTTTTCTGAGGCTCATCATTATCTTGTGACGCTGGTTTCCACGCCAGACGATGATAATGGCGCCGCTGTTCCTTTGTTTGTAACATTAAAAGGAGAGTTTGTCGTGGAAAAGAACTTTGTTGGAAAGGTGAGAAGCGAACACGCCAAACCAGGCGGACCGCAGGCTCAAGCCAGGTTAACTTCTTGTAAGAATAAAGAAATATATATTATATATTAAAACTGTGTACGAGTCAGAGTGGTAAGGAAGCCAATTGATTTCCTCGTTTCGGTGAATTCTTGTTTGTAGACAAGACAAGACAAGGGACCAACTGCTGTCAATATGGCAGCCCTAAGGATCCTTTTCCCGCCATGGCTCGTCCCGTTGTTATTATGGTCGTGGTGGCATCCATTTGCTCACAACTTGTCCCACTAACACTCATTCTCACTTGGATGGAAAGCTGAGTGACGTTTGTTCGCGCTCGAGCTGGGGTTCGAACCGGGAGCGCTGGGATACCCATTACACCTCGCGCTCCCGTTAAATCTGTAAATATTACATTTTTGGGCTTTCTTTGCATAACCAGGTCATATCCCAGCTGGAAACCAGCCGTTTACAAGACGCTCGTGTCAACAGGACCGAAGATGATCGCTCTGTCATACATCTGGAGTTTGATTACCTCAACACAGAGCGGCGAACACGTGATTACGTCATGGAGAGCTACGAGGATGCAGTGGTGAGTGGTGGAACCCGGTTTTTGTTCTGGGGCTCGGAAGTCGTTCGAGCGCAAAAGTCCTTTTGTAAATCGATTATCCACGTATTCTTGAAAACTGGTCGTAAAACGTATTTTGAGGGCAGCGTGGCTGAGTGGTTGTGGCTGTTGACTTAAAAGCAGGAGTTGCCAGGTTCAATTCCCAGGGTTCTGCGTGGTCCTCGTTCATATTTTCGTTTGCGCTTGTAAATGTGATGTTGAAGTAGAGGAGAAGAGCAAGGTGTCACTTTTTGGATCGGCTTGTATCTAAATATGTGCATTTCTGGACATCAGCTTGTTACATCTGAACGGCCCTAGAAGCGCTATGCTCATAATAATAATCATAATCATCATCATCATCATCTTTATTTCAAGAGGGTAACGCAAAACAGTAAAAACTGATAAACCCGCGGCCCCCAATTAACAATTCGCCCTTGTCACAGGGCGGCCATATTGTCCCGGGAGACCAAAAAAGCTTTGTTTTACCACGCCAAGCCTCACCCCCATGGTTTCCATTGCGAGGCTTGGCGTGGTAAAACAAAGCTCTTTTGGTCTCCCGGGACAATATGGCCGCCGTGTGACAAGGGCGGACAGTTGAAAATTACAATTAAACTATACAGAGAGTAAAATAGGATAACAATTAAAAACAAAAGCAAAATACTAAATGGGAAGAAAACGAGAAAAAGAAATACAACAAAGAATTTAAGAAGATGCATAAAAACCAACAAAGCCTTTTTGAAACCATGCACATACTCAATCTTCAAGTTAGAATTTTTTTATTGTATTCTATTGCCTAGCAGCCCTCACAGCAAATGTACGCCCCCCTTCGGATTCTCGTTTGAAACGTGGGCATTCTAAGTTCAAGGATCCATTTCGTACGTCTATCATTTATGTCTGATTTTAATAATACCATTAGTTCGTTCATGTAGCTTGGGCTTTGTCCATAAATACGTTTGTAAACTTGAGTACAGATTTACTTAAGTTACTGCGTAAGTAAAGTTTCTTAACATTTTTACGGTTTGTTTTTCAGCAATTTGCTGATATCCTGAAGCCAATTTTAACTGCAAGCAAACAAACCGTCGAATTAGCTGCTGAACGTTACCAGGTGAGATGCATCGTATTTTATTTACAAATAGTTTATCGAAAAGATTGTTTTCCTGCTCTGGAAGCATGACCGGATCCAAAAAATTCTCAGACTCAGAGCAATCAGGATTTTATTAGAAATATGTTGATGCTATCGCAACGCCTTCATGAGTGGTTGATTTCGTTACCGGTCACGTGATTGTACCACATGACCATTTAAGTGCGCCGTGAACAGCAGGTAGTTCCAGGTCCCCATACTTGTTGTTGTTGTTGTTGTTGTTGTTGTTGTTGTTGTTGTTATTATTATTATTATTATTATTATTATTATTATTATTATTATTACAGTATTTCACGCTTTCAAGTTAGTGACCTCAGACAGAGAGCATTTTCGCGGGAAATTAGCTGTACTAAGCAATTATTATTGTTATTATTATTATTATTATTATTAAGTTAATATTATTATTAAGTTAATATCTTACATCCTATTATCGTATTCAGTTTTTGCGATATCAATGTTGATTCTGAGGGATTGAAGTTTTCATGCAACAAACACAGTAATGTTTTTTTACGGTTTTACTATAAGTAACATTAAAGGAAAATGTTTTCTACCTTTTTTTTAATGAAACAAGTCAATATTTTTTTTTTTAGCTGATAAAAATACTTGTGTAATTTTATGTGAGTAAATAATAAAATTATTATTATTATTAAAAAAAAAATTATTATTATTATTATTATTATTATTATTATTATTAGAAATTGCAATTGACGGGCTCAAAATTAAGAGTGATTTGAACACACCGCAAAATTTCGCCTGATGTGGATTTCATACCAAATTGTTATTCTTCGTTAAATAACTTAACTACAACTGCCAGTAGAGAAAATCAAGGAATACTCTTTATTGCTGTGTGCGCTTTTGCCGCTTTAAATTGTTAATGTAGGTGTAAAATACGCTCACAACCGCACTGAATCCTCGCACAAGTTGCAAGTTTACACAACCGATGACGTCAAAATCCTCAACTCGATCCCAGGCCCTTGTCTCATATTTTTCTCAAAAATACGCGAGGTTTCTTCGCATTTTAGATATGTTCTCCGAACAGAAATTAAATTGTCTGTGTACAGAAATGCTCCTTAGACCAATACATTTTAGATTTTAAAATGAAAAATGGTGGTGAAATTTCGAGTCATGTGCACTTTAAAGGACTGCTCACCAGCTTTCATTAATGGTCACACTTGAGGATTTTATCGACAGATAAAAAAATTGGAACCACCGTGTACAACGTAACAAAAGCACCATGGGAAAGTACTGCCCAGGAAAAACCACACTTCAGAATTGAATCCACAAGTTTCAAAGTTACCATAGCTTTGTCATTACGGCAAAATTACTAGCACCACATGCAGGTAATTTTTCTTTTGGATTGCATTAACAGATTCAAAAATGTCAGCAGCTTACATCGCAGCAAACAATTTCATCGTTGCTTCGCAACTCCCACATGAACGTCTCCTTAGAGGAGCCACAACTAGACGAAAGTTAAAAAACAAAGTGGTAATTTTCCTTTGTTTAATTTGTAGTGCTTGAAGTGCTCGGCTGTTTTCACACGTCCGAATTCTTTGGATGATCTCTGTCCAGACTGTAGAAGCTCTATGACGGTTTTAGTGTCTTCACCAGAGCATAATAAGGCAGTGCTTCCCCCTCCTTCTACTCTTCGAAGCGTAGAGGATTATGTTAAGGACCACGCTGAGGCCTCTTCGCTGAACAAAAGCTCGATTAAGACACTGAATGGCGAAATGACGATAACTCCCCTTGTCAATATTTCTTCGTCCTCATCTTCTTCATCTTTTGTGGAAGCAGTTGATAAACATGCTACTCAAGATTTACTACAGACGGACATCGAGGATCAAGCTAAAACCAACGGTTTTCTAGCAGAGAACAAAAGGTAGGTATTCGCCGCGGTTCGTCATGAGAAATTTTAAATCATGAAGTCTAAAGTTAAACCATCGTAATTATTTTGGCCAATCAAAACAGATGCAGGCAGTCAAATTAGTCTCTGACAACGCAAAGAAAATGTATGTACCGAGAATTTGGGAGTTTTACTGAAAGCTGGCGTTTCCAGGGTTAGCCATTCGCAACCGACGTAGAGCTAACCCTCGAATTGTGAGCTTTTTGTTCTCCCTCACGTTTTTTCAATTTGCTTTTAACTGCTATGCTGATACTACCAAATTCTCACGCTCTGCAAATTTCACTGTTTCAGGCTTTCCCCTTCCACGTTACACTTAACCCTTTCAGCCCCGATAGTGCCAAATGGCACTTATAGATTTTACTCTGTCTAACGCCAGACGATTTTACTCGTCAATGGGGAACCCCTCGGGGCTTAAAGGGTTAAGCTAATAGCGTGAAAAAATTATGTCCCCGTTTAACCCTTTCAGCCCCGATAGTGCAAATGGCACTTATAGATTTTACTCTGTCTAACGCCAGACGATTTTACTCGTCAATGGGGAACCCCTCGGGGCTTAAAGGGTTAAGCTAATAGCGTGAAAAAATTATGTCCCCGTTTAACCCTTTCAGCCCCGATAGTGCAAATGGCACTTATAGATTTTACTCTGTCTAACGCCAGACGATTTT
>NC_090883.1:42768841-42776341 GCF_036669925.1 Montipora capricornis
GGTTTTGTCTCAGGTGCCGCGAAAGCAAAACTAATTTGGAAACTTACTTAAGCATTTCGTGCTTTTCATGAGAGTTTTGAAAGCCAAATCTCAACGTGCAATCAGATTCCATACTTGCGACAGTATTTTTATAATCCTCGCCCCTTTGTTAATTCTTCGAATCTGGAAACTTTGGCCAATTACAAACAGGCACAGAGAATCAAATGAGCCAATCTTAACGCAAGCAAATGCATGCATCCGGCGTGACCGCGAAAAAATACACGTGAGCAAAAAGCAAATTGCTCTTTATGAAATGCTGAAATGTTGTGCGAGGTTTTCAAGCCAGTCGGAAGGCGAAGAAACCCAAAGCTGAACGAATCTCGAAGTTGCCAACTTTTCTAATGGCCTGGCCGTGATGTCTTTATTTCCTTATTCACCAGGCACCCGTCGTTATCTATGGCCAAACAGAGGAAACGCCCTCACTCATGATTGCATCCAATGTGATGTTCTACGTCTGCAGATTTTCTCTAAGGGGAAGGTAAGGTAGTGTTGAAAATTTTTTTTACAGGGGTAATGTCACAGGAGTTTTACCTTGGTCAAGACTCGACAAAAATTCAACTCCCAGCGAGCTTTAAGCGAGTCGTGAGGTCGCGAGGAGAATGAGGCGGGGAAACGAGCAACTCTCCCTTAGGAGGTTGCAGAACTTGGTTGACAATCGTAGAATCTGATCCAATCAAAACTGTTTCCAGGCCAGCGCACGGACCACTCTAAAGGACCTCGAAATCAGGCGTGCTCAAACTGACAAAACCGCCGCTATGCATACTTCCTTTGAATAAGAGCAGACGCAGGGCAGTTGATAGAGGCCCGCCCTTTTTTCGACAGAGCCAGTTGGCAATTTTAGTCTTGGTGACTTAAAAGGGAAATAAAGGCTATTGTAGTTTTCTTTGATCCTTAAGCTGGGGAGACACGGTTTAACATTGTGCACATTTGTTGAACCGCATGTTGCAGCCTGTTGAATGACAATGTTGCGACTTATTCAATGGCTACAAACGCATTCAACATTTGTCGAACGAGAATTACGAATTAATTCTTTACATTTTTGGCGGCAAATATGGAAATGGCGGGTGACGAAAGGTTGTTGTCATTGTGTCCTGCAAGCCTATTGTCATTGTGTCCTGCAAGCGTATTGAAATATAGATGATTCTTCACCATCACATGTTGCGGTCGCCATAGTCAAACCAGGTGAACGCGATGCTGGAACCAGCGGCAACTTTTTGAACGGAATAGAACTCATCTCTGTTTCGTTCAACAACTTTCAACACGATGAACGGTCTATTTCAACTGCGCGACACACTGTTCAACATTTGTTGATCAACAAATGTTGAACCGTGTGTCACCTGCCTTACAGCGGTGGCATTGGGGATCTAAATCAACGTCAAACGAAAGCCTCATTGTTATTGCAGATTCACGTTTTTTATACAGTGTTGTTCTGATTCTAGTTTGATTAAATTCTACTGCCAAACTGAATAGCTAGAGACCGCTGGTATGCTGACTAAGAAAAAAAGTTAAAATTCGTTATTTTGTACATGCGCCCTCCTTAAAACGTGCGATTTGGTCTTCGACGTTGCAAATTTCCTAAGAACGATAAAGAAGTAAACTTCGCAACTTTATTTTGCTCAATAAATTAATATTGGAGTCGACCTCACCTTCGTAATTCCTTGCCCCCCCCTCCCCCCCCCCCCCCTCCCCAAAAATACAGAGTATTGGCGGGAGGGAAGGAAGGTTGGTTTCATTGAAAGAGGGAAGGGGTGGTAAAGGGTTCATCTTCAGCTTCCACTCATGCCATCATCAGAGTATACGGTCTTAAATAATTTAACAGCGAGAATGTAGTTCCCACTCCCCTTAAGCGTTTTAGGGCTCACTTGAAATTTTGAAACAAATTTTGGAATAATTTTCATTTTTAGTGGAACCCCTGATGAATGTCTCACACAAATGGTGTCGCACCCTTTGGATGATTTAAAATTTATTGACTCGGGTCTTGGTGGACAGGTATGCTTTCACACTTCTCGAATCCACTTCACTATTCAGTAATTTTTAAGTGCTACTATGACCAAAAAATCAAGTCTTCCTTTTTCTCTGGATTTCAAAACTATGTTAAGTGAAGACTACGTGACCCAAGTTTTAAGCCTTGATTTCAAGAAGACACCTCTTTCTTTTAACTGGAATTTCCATAATTAATGGTCCGCCATTAGTAACTTTAAAATCTTGAGAGAGCTGGATCTTGAGAGAGCTGGACCGGTTTAAGAATGCAATGCGTGTGTACGCGGCTGAATTAATATGCAGCACGGCAGTTTCGGGCTTTCAGACTTTTAAACTCGTGTTTGCAAAGTATCAGGCGATATTCCCCGCGATTTCGCAGGATAATTGTTAATCATTTACACGCTGAAATTTTAAGCGAGTGAGAAAATGATGTCACGTCTTCCTAGATCCAACCCTCTGACTTCCATCGGTCAGTTTGTAACGTGTGTAATGGCGGAAACAGCCTTTGGGTGATCAAGGCTCAAAATTTCGCCAGTCAGGTGTTATGCATTTATCAATGTTAAGCCCGAGGGGTAGGGGGGGGGGGACCCCGGGCATATGTGGGACGTTTTTTTGCGTCACATCGTCCTATGTACTCGTATGTGCGCCGACCATCTTGGAATTGAAGTAGCGCGGCTAAAGCCCTGAAAGACGGCTGTTTTTAATAGAGGTAAGCACTTGTTTTTATATGTATACGAAAACACTACTTCTCACTTCTCATTTTCAATATAAATTGATGGAACACCTTACTCTGTGGGGATTGTGTGAATTGTTGATAATGTCGACTCGCTTTTCGTCAGAGAATCAAGCGGTGGAATTCTATTTAAAAATAATTTCTATCCATTGACTAGGACAGTGCCTCTCTTAAGGATCACGGGTGGGGATACCGGTATTTGATCTGATTTGACCAAATTTTGGCGCACCACGGTGGGAAGTTTGACCAAAAATTCTTCTGAAAAGTCAAATGCCCCACACATGCCCGGGGATCCCCCCCCCCCCCTCGGGCTTAACATTGATAGATGCATTAAGCAAACACACTTTCAAAATCGGAAGAGAAAAAGACAGTGATTTTTTTGTTCCTAGTAGCACTTAAAGTTGCACTTGCCTTTGCGTTAAGAGGGAATCGATTAGTGAATGTAATTGACCGTATTCGTATTCGGACTGGAACTAGCCAGTAATGGAGGCTAATGTTGGATATATTAAAAAGCATTTGCATTTGAAAAGATTCCCCCACATTAGCCTCCATTCCAAACTAGTTCTAGTCCAATACTGAGAACACGAATATGGTCTATTCTTGTCCCGGCCCGTAATACGTCGACGATAAAAATAAAAAAAAATTCCCGGAGGATTAGTTTGGAACACTTGGAACACCAACATGGCCGCCGTGACCTCACGTGAAAGTTAAAGCCTGCTTACGATCCCAGTGGCCCATTAGTTCGGAGCTTATCCCGGTTTTTGTAGCATGAAGCGACTAGGAGTATTTCTACTCTCCCCAAGATGGGATGCTAGTCCATCGCAGGGCTACCCCCAGCATTAAATTCGCCGGTACCCATTTATACACCTGGGGCCGGTTGTTCGAAAGCAGGTTAACTTAATCCAGGATTAGTGTAAACTTTCGTTTCATGTTTTCAACTTTTTGGTGAAAGTCCCGTTTGGTTATTCTTGTTTTTGAAGATTGACTTCTTCTAGTGTAAAAGTTTTCCCGAATATCAGCGTTGATCAGCATTTGGGAGAAGAGAAATAAACTCCTTTGTTAAATTTTAATCTGGGATTAATCTGGGATTAGCGTTAATCGGCTTTTGAACAACCGGGCCCTGGGTGGAGAGAGGCACCTTGAGAGTAAAGTGTCTTGCCCAAGAACACAACACAATGTCTTCGGCCAGTGCCCGAACCCGGACCACTCGATCCGGAGTCGAGTGCACCCCCGGAGGATTAGTTTGGTACACCATCATGGCCGCCATTACTTTTTTTCGGAAGACCAACATGGCCGCTGTGACGTCATGTGAAAACGTTCTATTCATATTACATCTCTGCTTGCATGCATTTTCCCGCTCGTTTTTTCTGGCTCCAAGTTTTCTCGCCTTGGACTTCATGGGTGTGGATTTGCCTTAAGCGGTGGATCATCTCACTTTTTTTTTTTTAAGATAATGTTTTTAAACCTTTCTGTTCTTTAAATTTGGATGTAGAGTTTTCGTGTTGAATTTTCTTCGCCTGGCGGATGCTATGATTTCCTAGTTCGTGAAAAAGGCCGATGCGAGAAATTCCTCAGTTTGTTTATAGGTGAGTGTAATTTGGTCTCTGTTTTTTTTTTTTTAACTCCAAAAATTTTATTCCTTTAACTTAAGTCTTATTTTTCCGCGCTTAAATCGGGCTCTCTTCAAAAAGTATACATTTCCCCGCATCTTGCGCTTCAGACCGGTTGCATATTTTCCCGCTTACTCCTGGAACAAGTTTCTGTTCTAACCGTGAATGCTAGAGGCTCGGCTATTGCAAGGGATGGGTAGGCGGACCGGGGCTTTCGCAAAGCAAGCGCGGAAAGCGTTCATTAGGGAGCTTAAGATCTACGACGACGACGTCGACGAAAACGTCACCTCAAAATAGAACTTTGCTCAAGTAAAAGTCTTCCGCGATTATTCCATCTTGTTCACGTCGTACAATGTGGGCGAAGTATCCTAAAAATAAATTGGCATAAGCGGTTTCAGACTGAAAATAGAGAATGAAAGATTCTCTGTTGCATGCTCACGTTGTCGTCAAAACCTCAAATTTAGTGATTTTACGTCGTCGTCATGCAGAGAACCGCAAAAATATGAGCTAAAATCCGTGCCACGTGCAGCACGATTATTCATGCTCTTTTAACCAATGATATCATTGTTTTTTGGCGTTTTCGTCGACGTCGTCGTCGTAGATCTTAAGCTCCCTATTCACACGGAAGAAACACTTTGGTTTTCGCTCTGACTCTCATACGCGTGAGTTTCTGTCGCGCGCTTTCCTCGCGATTGATCCCTCTCGGAGGCAGGCTGGACGTACTTGCTTAACTTTAATTGATCTGTACTGACTTAAGCTGGTTCGGTTTTTGCAATTGCTTAGGCCAAAGTTGCAGCTTCACCGTCCCTTTTTTGTATTCGTTTTCTTTGTTCGTCATTTAGACACTGTCCAACGAGCAAAGATGAAAGCCGGCAGTAAACCTGTTGTGATAAATCCTCCTCATCCACAAACCTTGGAACACATCAGGTAAGTTAAGTAGCTTAGCGTTATCTGCTTGCAGCTACTTAAGTTGCTCATATAACTGCGATGATTCTTCTACCTTTCATTTCATGTCCATTCCTTAATTAAGCAATAGAGGACATTTCCGTGTTTGCATAGCCTCATTTAAACACGAGGGGGAGTTGGCACAATTCGAGACAGTTATGGAAACTATTGAATGCACAAGATGTTACATCTTAGAGCAGATGTGGAAAGGCTGTACATCCCCAGAAAAGATGGAGGAAGGGGTCTGATTGATGTAGAAACCTTCATTCAAAACAGCAACGATAGAGTTGGATCATTACCTGAAGCACAAAACGGGCAATATCCAAAGCGGGTTCTTGAACATGAACGATCTAAAGCCAAAAATTCAATAACCAAGAATGCTACTAAGTTCAACAGGGAAGTAACAATGTCGGAGTTTGAGAACAGAGAAGATAAATGAAAACCGTTGTGAATCCCTTTGGTTGTTGGTGCGCTTGGTACAGTGAAGAAGGGGATGATAGAAAACATCAACAAAATATGAGAGAGATCTACTGTGACAGAAATTCAGAAAGATCTGCAATCTGAACAGAACTATTGATTTACGAGTGACTGATGCGTCAGGTGCATGGTTTGTGCCCGGCTGATACACAAAAATAGTAGTAGTAGTAGTAGCAGCAGCAGCAGAAGCAGCAGCAGCAGCAGCAGTAGCAGCAGTAGCAGTAGCAGTAGCAGTAAATTTAGCATTTCATATTTTATAAATTAACTTTTATCTTCTTAACTCAAAAACCGTTGGTAGCTCTAGCGTTGCTAGCTCTAGGATACGTCTTCGCTCGTACTGTGTGTGCAACGGAAACAAGAAGGGATAATTCAGATGTCTATTGTATTATTTTGGCGGACCCGGGCCAAATAAGAATTAGATTCGGCTCAACTTTGGAGGTGCGGCCTTTCAATCGAACATTATGCAAACCTTTTGTTTTGTTTCTCGTACCACGCTATTGTGAACCAAGAATTCTGAATGAAGCAACGCAAAATTGTTATTTTCTTCAGGTGTCAAGTGTTCGGAAAGAAAGTGGAAGATACCTGTTCCATGGTAAGAGGAGATCTTTTTTTGTGCATCTTTTAAGAAAAAATATCGCCAAGTATATTTAAAGCGTTAATCATTTCTTTGTTTCTCCTTGAAGCGTTTATGATGTTTTTAATGTCTTTAAGGGGGAACGGCTCCGACAGCAAGTCACGCATTTCACTGATCCACCGCTGATTAAAGACAGAAAGGTTTGTGTACGAAACTACCACAACTAGGTTTATTCTCCATCTTGGATCTGTAACCGCAGACCTTGCTTCCTTCGGGCAGTTCATTGCCCAAAAAAAAGCTTAAATTCATTTTTGGCTGTTCCCTCCTTGTTGTTTTGGTGAAACATCAAAGGTATAAGCTGACATTTTTTTTGTTTTTGTTTTTTTTTTTCATCCACAGAGCTTGTTGAGAAGCTATTCCAGTTGCTTTGTTGGTCGGGAGTTTGTGGAATGGATGGTTCGAGTGAAAGAGGTTGAAAGCAGAGATGAGGTAATGAACATGAAAAGGCTCTATGGTTAAGCGATTTTTACCGAAAATCGACCGAACCATTGAATTCTGTAATTGCCTGAAAATTGGATCTGTTTTTACCTTTAGGCTGTTGAGCTTGGACAGCGCCTGTTGGACGAAGGTGCGCTAGAGCACGTCTCTAAAGAACACCTGTTTGAGGACAAAGATCAATATTACAGGTTCAACACGGAGGTAAGTAATGATATGGCCATCCGCGTGAACAACGAACTCCTCAGCCCTCGTTTTTGCATGCCCCTAATTTGTTGTCATGTTATCTAGTAACAAATTGGGTCAGTTTCTGAAGAAACATTGTTGCTTATTCGATGGGCGTTTGAAACACAAGAATTTGGGAATTTTAACTGAGCTGATACAAATAAATTGACGACCGCAAGGAGATGGAAAAGTAGACTTTTCGGGTGATAGCTCTTGCCATTCGCTATCACGAAGGGCTAACGCTCGAAGCGTTAGCTTCTCCATGTCCCTGCGTTCGTCAGTTTACTTTGATTGAGTCTTCTGATACTCCTTCATTTCTCCTAAAACTCATTTTGTTCCTTTGCACTTTTCATGGGCAGAGCTCGGATCTTGACCTTTCTTACGGGGTTCTAGTCATTTCGCTACTAGTCAACTAACCACTG
>NC_090883.1:42781341-42786341 GCF_036669925.1 Montipora capricornis
AAGAAGGCGAACCTCACCATACGCCGTGTAATTTTAGCTGAAAACCTGAAATGGGTTAAGTTAGGATCATGAATGATACAACTCACTCTCATTCTTAAAATATATCTCCAGGCCAATCGAGATTTTTTTCTCTATGCGAACGCAGGGATGTAGCTAAGAATAAATTCATCCGGTTGAAGGTTCTATTGAGGCGGTAAGTTCGTACTCTGAGCATCAAAGGGACCTGGTAACAAGATTGTTTCCAGTGTTGCGCAACACCCGGTACTAATGATAATTCTGTGTAGACTAACAGAAATTCAATTTTGTTTTGTTAACACATCGAATGACTTTTAAACCTTGTAGAGAATAATTTGCGATCTTCTCAGTTGGTTCGATCGACGGCCAAAATTCAGCCGGCGATCACCCCTTTCTCAAGCGGCGATTTTCACCCGCAGCCGGCGCTTAGCGACATCCCTGCGAACGGTACACAAAAGGACATTTCAAAAAGATAATAATCTTCGTCAGGAGCTCACCAAAGGGAACCTCTCTATCTGCCATACTAGGCCAAAGAGTAAACCTTTTCCCGAGTTGCTTTATTTATAGAACGCCTTCCTTGGGAGATTCAACACACCCACTGTTGTAAAAGCCAATCAAAACAAAGCTATCTCAGCGTCAAGGGAAATATGATACTTTTCCTAAAAATAAATTTACTTGGGAAAGGGTTGATTCAAGGGAAAAACCTTAAGTAACGATGACCACAACCAGGTTTTCTGAGCCCGCGAGACTGAATACCCCCAGCAAATCATTGTTTAAACGAAAATCGCTGGTTAACAACCTTGTTCTGGTCATTGCTGTCTAAGGTCTTCCGACTCAAGGAATTAGTGGTGACAGAGGCTCTCCTTGATAAGCTCGTGTCTTCGTGAAATTTTAAGTTATGAATTTGGAAAACATGTTCGTATTTATTTTAACGTCGTTGGTGTTATTTGTCTCTGGAGTGCGAAATGACGAGGAAATTGCTAAAAAAATAAGATTTTAGAACTATTTGAAGTGCTGTTAAATAATTGGGTGAATTTTGTATTGTAACTTAATTGTTTTCCAAAAATGCATTAAATTATTCATTTGTACTTGCATGTTTTCTGATACCAATATTTCATTCGTCTGTTCGCCAATAGGCCTTTTTCGATGTATTAAAATTCAGCTTGAAAGAGAGGTTTAGAAGACAAAGACACAGGAAAGTGGATGATATGCAAATATTTTCCCCATTCCCTCCAACGTGTTTCTGTTTTTATTATTATTTTTTTGTCCTCACTGCCTCACTACCAAGCTGAAGATTTAATATTTCGAAAATGGCCTATTACTCACTTGTTATCCGCATTCCACAAAAACATTGATTCTTTAAGATGGTGACGTCAGAGAGCTTAAATATCCAAGACAACCCCTTCCTCCTCCCCCGTAAAATGACACCTTTCTTTCTTTGCCACAAGACCATACATCCGAAGAAACGATGCACTTACAAGCAACAGCTAATGATCTGAATGATAGCAAACAGTGAACTGAATGTACAACTGAAACTAAAGGAAGTTCAGGCATCTTTATCAAACAAAATATCTATAAAAAATAAGGTATTGTGCGACTATAAATAAAAGTAACGCGTTATTAAATCCTGTTAAGGAGATTTCTGCTTACGTCTTTCGCATGCGACCAGCTGACACCTCGACTTCATCATAAATCGTGTCGTAGATCAGACCAAAGACATTCGACAGGCATTCACAAGTCGTGCGCGTGTAAATGGTGGTACTATTAGCTGCATACGAAAGCAAAACATTTGTTTTTTTACAATTTTGGTTGATTCCTTTTTTGCTAATATCTTACAAACACCTGCTATTTAAGGTGCACGGCAAAGAACCCTTTTCCAGAAATGACAATAATAACTACAATATCCTTCATTTATCCCTGTTACTTTATTTACTACCTTAACTTGCCTACCACCCTAATACAATCAAAATCTAAAAAGCTGTTTTTCATGAATGCTGTCAGTGTTTCAAAATTACTAACCTTCATCTTTGACCGGACGTTGAATTGGTTGAGGGACTCGGTCTTCTTAGTTCTAAAGGCAAACTCCTCCACAAAACAACACTTTGCAAGTGTATGAAATATCTAAAATGGCGGATAATTATGCCCGGATCCGTCTTCAAATATCTGCCTGTGAAAATGCTGAAAAAGTCTCAAAAAATGAGCTTGAACTCTTTTGCTGATCGCCTTTACGTTGCACTAAATTCGTGACCAGTAAACTAGCTAAGAGTTATCATTCGCTGGGTCGGTTTGTTGTGGCGCCTGTCATGAAAGGAATGATGCACAGGGGATTTATTTACACGGATTATTTTAACCCTCTTAGGGCACTGAAATTTTTCAACTCTCCATCGTTGAAAGGCTGTCTCGTTTGTTTGTTTTGTTGTTGCGTTTGTTGTTTGTTTTTTGTCTTTGTGCATTAGCCCTTGTTTAATTTGTTTGTTTTTTATGCCTGATGTAGCCGCTTGTTAACAAAGGCAGGTCTCGGTAAAAGTCGCGAGCTTTTTTCTTCGATCGACGGTTTTCACAGATTGTGTGACCCAGCCGATGACAATTAATTAAGTGCTTGTTTACTAATGCGATTGACTAGCCTCTGTTGTTCTAAAACACGTACAGTCTACCATACAGCCATGTCAACCTGCACATCAAAAAGAATTGTAGCAATCGCTGTAGATTCCAGTGATCACAGTGAGAAGGCATTTGACTGTAAGTATAAGTACAATCGTAGCTCACAGATGATCAGCTCATTGGACGTGTTTGTTCTTTCTTCACAATGTCCACGTCTTTCAAGGGCCGTGTCCGACGCGCAAGAACAATCAGTGTAGCGTTAGTAGTTAGTTTTGGACTGTTTACTACTGCCGTTGGATAATATGAATTTGTTCATGCACCAAGTGCTTATTTTTTATTACGAGTGGTTCTCACAAAAGGAAAGAGCCAGGCTTTCAGACTAAATTTAGTGAAACTAAACGTGTTTGTAAAAAATGTTCTGAAGCACTTAAAATGATGAAGTTTGTTTGAACTGAAAACATTGAAAATAACGGAAAATAGTGCATTAGGTATAGTACGCTTGCAGTTCGTGCCGTCGCAGCTGACTCAAGTTCACTTTTGATAAAAGAGAACTTCTAATTTTTACTGTGAAAGAGATTTTGAGGCCAGTAAACTAAGGTATTGTGGATTTATTGACGGTGATTTGGGCATACTTGATAACAACCCGGAGTCCTTGAATCCCTAATATGACCTCAGACTGTAATGCGCTAACCTTCAACTGCTTGGTTCCTTTGAACTTCGTGACCTTGTCAGCTAGAGCAGGCAGTCGGCTTCTGAGCCTGCCAAGAGGTGATTGAGTGTTAACTGTCGGACTTCCAACGTGTTGGTTTTCACTCACGTGATCAACAGCCATGTTTTTCAACGAAAACTAAAGACAACTTTTGCATAACAATAGTTAATTTCCCGGAGGATTTGGTCGGGGCTCCAACATGGCCGCCGTTTCTTTGTTTAGGGGCTCCAACATGGCGGCCGTGACGTCATGTGAAAACCAAGAACATAAGAATGCAAACGAGAAAATTAGCGACGTTAGTTAATTAAATTGTTTTCATTTAGTGTAACAAACTTAAACTCTGTAACGCATCCAAATTAACACACTTCGAAGATGCCCCCGGTTCTTCCAAAAGGAAAGCGCCCTTAGTCGGGATTCGAATCTATGATCTCCGTAACACTTGCCCGAAGCTCTCTCTTGCCTGGTCCCACGGGCTCATTACACCTCGAAACTTCTATAGTTGTATTTAATAAACACTTTTTTCGAGAGTGGTTTTTCAAACACTTTTTTTATTAGCAATTTGAAGATTCAAGTTTGCCTGTTTGTTTTTTTGTTTGTTTAGTTGGATGTTCTCCTTTCCTTGCAGGGTTTAACAATAATGTCCATCACGACGGAGATAAGCTCGTTATCATGCACTCATTCGAATGGTTGTTACCCGCTATACCAGGTAAATTGAACTGTGATAAAGGCATGCAACGTAACAGTTTTCTGTCATCTGTGGTCGATTTTATGTCCACTTCACTTCACGTCGTCGTACAAACTTTCTTTCAGACATGATTGCGACTGACGAGTGGGAGCGTCAAGTTGAAAAACGTAATAAAACAGTCCGAGCTTTAGAGAAAAGATATAAACGAAAATGTAAAGCCCTGAAGGTGAGTAAACAATAATTAATTAATTAATTAATTAATTAATTTTATATATAAACATATATTAGGCATATAATGAAAGATGCAGAAGTGGTGGGTGGATTGTTTAGCTAGAAGAAACTATCGTGTGCAAAGAAACTCGCTAGATTGGTTAGTGGCTTACCGACCTTACTGGGTACAAGAGCAAGTACTAAATTATAAAAAGTGAGTAAACCTAGAGTTGATTTGAGAGGCTGTAAAAACTTTCCCCGATGTAACAAGTGTGAAGCCTTGTAAATGAGAAGACAACCGAGATCCTGTACAGTACAATCAAAACAGATAAAGTTTGCTCAATTCATGCTGCAATGGTCCGTCAGGACAACGGCATCGTCAACAAAAATTGACTCCGAAATGTAACTTATCGATATTGTAAGTATTTCGTGATTATTCCATCTTGTTCACTGGCATTGTACAATACGGGCGATTTGTATAGGTAATCATACGACTTTTCTCGTTCAATAGACCCTTATCACTCAATGTTCAAACAAAGATTTTGCACGTCTAATCTCTCATTGTAGGAGGCGCGGTGGCCTTGTGGTTAGTGCGCTCGACTCCGGATCGAGCGGTCCGGGTTCGGGTTCGGGTCCTGGCCGGGGACATTGTGTTGTGTTCTTGGGCAAGACACTTTACTCTCACGGTGCCTCTCTCCACCCAGGTGTATAAATGGATACCGGCGAATTTAATACTGGGGCGGTAACCCTGCGATGGACTGGCATCCCATCCTAGTCGCT